>NC_077227.1:11708553-11968553 GCF_027887165.1 Monodelphis domestica | reverse complement strand
GGAAAGAAGAGTATAAATCCCCATTCCACCCCCCCAAGAGCCAAGTGACAAGAGTGGAAATGGAGAGGAGGGGCCTTAACGGGTTGATTGGAGTACGTGGATTTTTTTTATTCAAATTTTTGTTGGTTTCTTTTCCTCGTTTATGCTTTTAATTGTATCTATTTTTAATTAGCATAAATAGCAATAGCATTATGTCACAGTTGGAAATGCTATGGATCTGAATAAGAGGACCTGGGTTCAAATCCAACAAATCCTATCTATATTACTATTATTGTTATTGTCTTCTCTTTGTGCTCCCAATGCCTGGCACACAATAGGTGCTCTATAAATGTTCCTTGAAGGACTGATTGATTTCCTCACCTATAAAATGAAGGGGTTAGACTAAATGGCCTCAGAGAAATCATAGAGGCTATGGAAGGATCTGAATTCAAATCCTACCTCAGAAAATGATCAACTTTGTAAATCCTGGGGAATTCACTTGAAGTCTCTTCACCTCAGTTCCCTCATTAGTAGAAACAGAGTTCTGGCTTTGATGATTGCTAAGAGTCCTCTAAATCTATAATCTTAGAACTGATTCCTGCATTTCCAAATGTATTCCTCTGCTCTCCCTGACTCAGAGGGGTTTGCACTAGGAATGTTCTTAGGAGTTCCCTACCCACAATGCCCTCCTTCTCCACTCCACCCTTCTGCAAAGAAAGAAGATTCCCGAGTGGAGGCTCCAGGGATGGTTTTGGTTTCAGTCTTTGTTTCTGTTACACGGTAACAATCACCTACAACATTGTTTCCCTGGCTCAGTTTAGCCCAGTCTTCTCAGCTTCTCTGAATTCTCCGTCACCCTTTCTTAGAGTAAGATCGGTTCAGTCACCCACAGGGACCCCAGCCTGGTTCCCCCACCCAGAGGCGTTACTGCTCTTCCCTGTTGTCGCTTGGACTCAGGTCTTACCTCTGCTTTCTGTTGCTCACTCGACTAAGGCCTCATCGATTCTTGGAGGTGAGCCTGGGTTACTGAAGACTTCCCAGAAGAGAGCAAGCCAGGGAAGGAGCTGCCGATCTGGAAAGAAATGAAAGGAAAGGCCAGATGAGGGGTGGCGCCATGGGCTGGGAAGCTCCTTGGGAGCAGGGGCTGCCTTTGGCCTCTTTAGCTCCAACACTAGTGGAATGCCTGGCACATAGTAGGGGCTTAATAATTGCTTACTGAGTGATCGAATTAAACCAGGACAACCCAACCAAGCAAAAAAAAAACAACAACAATAATTGTTATTGTTCCCATGTATACAGTGAGTTGGAAGATGCGAAACATGTGGCCTGCAGGGTCTGACATTGAGGTCTTATCATCCTCATTTAACAGAAAAGGAAACTGAGGCTCAGAAAACCTAATGCTTGAAGGCTAAATAGACCTGGAAGAAGCTATGTCCACTGGCATCTGCCAACCAGATCTGGTTTTTTCACCAGCTCACTCTAAATACCCTCTCAAAAATCACAGGCTTGGCTTTGGACTTTTGGTCCAAACCTGTGTTGGCATCAGTATCCAGAGCTCCCAGCATGGAAACTCTCTACAAACAACTCTTCAATTCCCCATAGTCTTAAAAAAAGGGCAGTGACTTATCCAGGGTCACATAGTCAGCAGGTATTAGTAGAGGAACTTGAACCCAGGTCCTCCTGACTCTACATCTAGCCACTAGGGTACACCCTGCTGCAAATTCTCACCAGACTTTTTTTTAAGACTAATTTTTCCCCATTTATTTATTTTTATATTCTTTTGTAAATTAATTTTTATTTTAAGTATTTTTTCATGTTTACATGATTCATTTTCTTTTCCTCCCCTCCTCCCTCCTCCCTCCCAGAGCTGAAAAGCAATTCCATTGGGTTGTACAAATATCATCACTTGATACCTATTTCCATATTAATCATTGTTGCTATAGAGCAATCTTTTAAAGCTGAAACCCTAAATCACATGCCTATATACGCATGTGACAAATGACCACATGGGGTTTCTTTTGCATTTCTACTCCCACAGATCTTTCTTTCAATGTGGTTAGTTAGCATTCTTTCCCATAAGCCTTCAGGAGGGTCCTGGCTTCTTGCATTGCTAGCAAAGTCCATTACACTGGATTGTTCCACAACGGTTTACTTTCTGTCCTGGTTCTGCTCATTTTGCTCTACATCAGTTCATGGAGGTTCTCCCAATTCATATAGAAAACCTCCAGTTCATCATTCTTTTCATCACAATAGTATTCCATCACCAACATATACCACAATTTGTTCAGCCATTCCCCAATTGAAGGGCATCCCCTCATTTTCCAATTTTTGGCCACCACAAAGAACGCAGCTATGAATATTCTTGTACAAGTCTTTTTCCTTATTATCTCCTTGGGGTACAAACCCAGCAGTGCTGTGGCTGGATCAGAAGACATTCATTCTTTTAAAGCCCTTTGGGCATAGTTCCAAATTGCCTTCCAGAATGGCTGGATTAATTCACAACTCCACCAGCAATGTATCAGTGTCCCAATTTTGCCACATCCCCTCCAACATTTATTATTTTCCTTCACTGTCATATTGGCCAACCTGCTAGGTGTGAGGTGGTACCTCAGTGTTGTTTTGATTTACATTTCTCTAATTATGAGAGATTTAGAACACTTTTTCATGTGCTTATCAAGAACTTTGATTTCTTTATCTGAAAACTGCCTATACATGTCCTTTGACTGTTTGTCAATTGGGGAATGACTTGATTTTTTTTTGTACAATTGGCTTGGCTCCTTATAAATTTGAGAAATGAGACCTTTTTCTGAGTTTTTTGTTATAAAAATTTTTCCCCAATTTGTTGCTTCCCTTCTAATTTTGGTTGCATTGGTTTTGTTTGTACAGAAACTTTTTAATTTAATGTAATCAAATTATTCATTTTACATTTTGTAATATTCTCTATCTCCTGCTTGGTCTTAAATTCCTTCCTTTCCCACAGATCTGACAGGTATACTAGTCTATGTTCACCTAATTTGTTTATGATTTCCCTCTTTATCTTTAAGTCATTTACCTACTCTGAGTTAATCTTGGTATAGGGTAGAAGATGCTGATCTAAGCCTAATTTCCCCCATACTGTTTTCCAATTCTCCCACCAGCTTTTGTCAAATAGTAGGTTCTTGTTCCAAAAGCTGGGATCTTTGGGTTTATCGAATACTATCTCACTACTGTTCCATTGATCCACCCTTCTATCTCTAAGCCAGTATCATATTATTTTGATGACCATTGTTTTATAGTATAGTTTGAGATCTGGTAACACTAGGCTACCATCCTTCACATTTTTTTTTCATTAGTTCCCTTGATATTCTTGATATTTTGTTCTTCCAGATGAACTTTGTAACATTTTTTTCTAATTCTGTAAAAATAGTATTTTGGTAGTTTGATAGGTATGGCACTGAATAAGCAGATTAAGCAGGATTGTCATTTTTATTATGTTAGCTCATCCCACCCATGAGCAATTGATGTTTTCCCATTTGTTCAGATCTACTTTTATTTGTGTAAAGTGTTTTGTAGTTGTGTTCATATAATTCCTGAATCTGTCTTGGCAAGTAGATTCCCAGGTATTTTATGTTGTCTAGAGTGATTTTAAATGGAGTTTCTCTTTCTAACTCTTGCTGCTGAGTTTTGTTGGAAACATATAGGAATGCTGATGATTTACGTGGGTTTACTTTGTACCCTGCAACTTTGCTAAAGTTATTGATTATTTCTACTAGCTTTTTAGTGAATTTTCTTGGATTCTCTAGGTAGACCATCATGTCATTTGCAAAGAGTGATAGTTTAGTCTCCTAATTGCCTACTTTGATCCCTTCAATTTCTTTTTCTTCTCTAATTGCTACTGCTAGTGTTTCTAGTACAGTGTTAAATAGTAGTCCCACCAGACTTTTTGAAAGCAACTTGTACTTGTTCCCAAAATGAAATCCTGCAGATAGACAGAAAATAACTCTGAGCAAACTGCATGGATAATGCATTCAGCTCCCTCTTACACAATGTCAATCTCTCCTTCCTTCTCCAGGATTTTCTAGGCACTTTGACAAGCTCCCAAAAGAGCTTATTCGGCTTGTTATTATTATTTTTATAAATGAATGAGCTGTCTTTTTCTTATGAATGACAACCAAAAAGAGGGCTTGACACTGACATTCACTCATAGGCAGAAGCAACCTGAGGGGAACAAATGGAGAGATGGATGGCCTTGGAGTGAGGAAGACGTCTGTCCATTCAAATGCTGCCTCAGACACTTCCAAGGTGTGAGACCTTGGCTGAGTATCAACTGGAGTTTATTTTCTTCTCTGTTTTAAATTGGTGAGAATATTGCAGCACCTGATCCCAGAAAATGGGTGTGAGATCCAAAAGATAACCTAAGTGCTTTGCAAAACTGCCGGAATGTCAGCTACTATTATCATCAGCATTATATGAAATAACTATGTCACTTAATTTGTCAATACTGTAACCTCCCCCAAAAAGGAGGCAGCATCAGACGGGCAGCAGGAAGCAAAGGATTCAGAATCAGATGACCCAAACTCAAACCAATGTGATACTGAACAAATTGCTTAAGCAACTTGGGCATCAGTTCTCTCCTCTGTAAAATGAGAGGTGGGTAGCAAATTGGGAAAGGTGACAAAAGACGCGAATGGTCAGTGGAGGAAGACGGGTACGTGAATGCTTGGTTAGAAGGGTTATATTCACAGCACTGGGGAATCATACAAGGGAAGTGACTAGACAGCCATACCCATTGACCCAGAGATTTCACTGGTAGGCACATACTTCAAAAAAGCCAGAGAGAAAGAAAGGTCAGGTCCCCACTACACAAAAAAGGGAGCAAAGAGAGAATATCCTACCAAGAGGGGTGAGGATTTCCAAGAAAATAGATGCCCAATAACTGGCAAATGGCTAAACAAAATGTGATACATGGACCACAAAGCATGTGTCCATTGGGCTAGAAGAAACAAGGAATAAGATTAAAAAGAAATGTGGAAAGATTTATATGAATTGATGCGAAGTGGAAAATCACTCATACCAGTGATGGCAAACCTTTTAGAGTGGTGGATGATGTGAGAAATGCCTTAAGGAGAGGGGAAGGGGAACAGCCTTCCCTCCCCCTACCCCCATCCCTCTAGCTTTCTACTAATGAACTCTGTGCTGGGGCAACAGCGGGCATATTCCCACACAGAGGGCTCTGAGTGGCCCCTCTGACATATGTGCCATAGGCTCACCACCACAGACCTATACAACAACTATAACCATGAAAATGGAGAGAATGACCAGTCAAAACCATAAAATTAAACTATCCAAGAGTGGCCACAGAGACAGGACTAAGAAGACACTTGAGCTTCCCTCCTGCCCCAGCTGGCTGGGGTGAGGCACCAGAGGTGCAGAACATCACATACAAGTCATTTATGTGATAAGCTTTTTTTTAATAAGGTTTTAAGATTTTCTTCCTTTTTCCTTCTTTGTTATTAGAGATAGTTCTCTGGGAGAGAGTAGAGAGAGAGTTTGAGTGGGAAAACAGATAATATACAAAGGATACCAATGATGTGATTTGATTTGATTTTACCAATGATGTGTAATAACAAATTTCCACATAAGTTTCCTGAAGTGACATGATCCAAACTGTCTCCCTCCCTCCTTCCCTCTGCCCTCCTGGAGCTGGCAAAGAATTCAATGTGGGTTATACATGGGATGACCTTGCTTTATGGAACCCTCAAATTTAATTTTGCCCCACTTTGGGAACTCAACTTCAAGGAACTCTCAAACTGACCTTTGTCTTAGACTGAACAATAAACCTTACAGTACCCAAGGATCTCAGCTAAGACAGAATTAATAGATAAAGCCAAATCTTAAGTACCCTTTTGTCTTGGAAGTTTCTCCCAAGGTATCTAGGCCTCTCCCAGGTAGAACAACTCCTGGCTGGATTCCTCCTTCCCTTGTCTCCATGTCAGCCAACCAATTGTCCTCCTTTGCCTGTATTCCCCCAAGGGTACATAAGACCCCAAGTTCTCCAGTTCATTGGAAAATCCCCTTCTTTTCCAGGAGACAGTGTTCCCAGAGCTTATCTCTAGGTGGTGGCCCTTAGAGCACTGTCTCCCTGGTCCCGATTAAAGACTTGTTCTTGTAACTACTTTGCTGGTCCTGTGCTTTTCAAGGTTGCCACATGCATGAAATGACTTTTTTTTCCCCTGATGATGGGGTCACTAGCCAGGAAACCCAAATGCCTAAAGAGAATCAATTAAGCCAAGATGATAAGTGGGATCTTCTCAGCTTCTTCAATGAGAATAAACTTGCTGGTGCTCTGGACACCTAACCAAAGATGAAGGGTACAGAATGGACTAGATGGCCTCTAAAACCACTTCTAGTTCGAAATCTTCAATCCCATGAATCCAGATACTCTGTACTGAAAGGATATGGGTTTTCTCCATTGTAAAATAAGGGAATGGGACCAGAAGACCTTGAAGATCTCTCCCTCGTGTAAATCTGCAGCTCTACAACCATGGAACCTCACTGGTTCCCTTCTTTGCAACACAACAATTTACAAGAATAATTATGAGAGCTTAATGCTTCTTACCTACTGCTCAACTTTCAAAATAAATTTCCAGCTGGATGATTTTTTCCCAAACCCAAACATTCATTTAGTCCTGGTTCATCATGTGGAGAGTTGGGAGGAGGAAAGAGCAGTGTGATCACAAGAAAAATGCCCAACTCAAAACCCTGCATTGCCTTTTCTTCTGGAGAGCTCACTAGCTGGAGACAATCTCCTACATTTCCTCTTCATCTCTACCTCTTAGAACCCTTGGAATCCTTGGTTTCCTTCAAAGCTCCACGCAAGCATCCCCTTCCGTAGGAGGCAGGTAGGTCCTGGTCCCACTGGATGCTAGAGCTGCCTTCTCTACCTCTTCTGCAGCCTTCCCTGGTTCCCCCAAACTCCTGTATTGCATGTTTTGTATCTAGAGACTACCTCTAGGTCTACCTCCAAAGGGCAGGACTACGTCACTAGGACAGAGGGGGGGGCCACCTCCTCTTTGTCTTGGTAACCCCAAAGTCTAGTCAGGGAGGGAGTAACAGATGGCTATAGATTGGCTGATTAAAGGGTGTGCTGGCATAAAGAAAGGTCTAATTAATGAGTAGAACAGAAGCTCCTTGAGAGCAGGAATGTTTCCTCTCTGCCCAGGTAGCCTCCAGGGTGTTGCACAACCAGAGGCAGAGATTTGTTAGATCTCTTGGTGCCAATCCAAAGCGCCCAATACTTAAGGCCCATCCAAAACAGAAAGGCTTTGCCTTTGATACTTAATGTAAGGTGAAGAGGGTGGGGTTGTGCTTGGAAAGACAGAAAGCAAATGTTCATGGAAAGCAGCAAGTTTCAAGATATTTTCAAAAGCCCAGCCCCAGCCTAATGCATTCTGGGAACTGCATGAGCACACCATCAAGAAAAGCATCTCAAAGGTCCCCAGAGAAAGGGGCACAAGGCAATCAATTGTAATGAATACTGAAAGCAGGAAAGGAGAAGTCTGGTCTAGGATGAAAGGCACAGCAGGAATCCCAAGGTCTCAGGTGGCACTTCCTTTAAAGTGGCAACAGAAATGCTTTCCCTCTAATCACATGATCTGGGGACTCATCTCCCAGCCGCTTAAAAGGTTCTGCTTCTTAAGAACAAAATGAATACTTCAAGCATTTTTTTTTAAACGACACTGATCTGAGGGAAAGGGTTGACTAGAGTTCGATTTACAGATCTGTGGTCCACTCAGGAGGCATTTGAAGAGGTGCTGTGGAGAGAGCCTGGGCCTTGAGTTCAAATTCAGCCTTAGACACTCCCTATCTGTGGAATCTACTGGGCTAAGTCACTTACCTTCTGTCTACCGCAGTTTTCCCCAATTGGAAAGTGGGGATCCTAATAGCATCTGCCTCCAGGGGGTGGGGGGGTGTCAACATGGAATCTAGAAACCCCCCACTTGTATGTAGCCTAGTAAAATCTGATGAACCCCAAGTTTTAGGACTAGCTTGTAAATTGGAGATCCCAAAGCGTGTACTTGTTCCCTGTTCCCATGAGAATTCACCCTGAAAGCTAGCAGTTTCAGAGTGAATAATGGACCTAAAGGAAATGGCAATCCCAGTTAGGTGGGGCTAAGCAGATGCTAAGTCCTCTTTTTGGTAGTCTTCCCCATTGTACCAGAGACCCTTTCCCAGGAAGACCCTTTCAGCATCCATTGTAAGTAGCTTCTTCTCTTACACCCCAGCCTCTAGCGAGGATTCCTTTCCCAAGCTTGATTGTATCTGGCCAGTAAAGTTGGAACACGCCCATTTCCTTGTAGCTACGGTAATGGCAATCATCTTTCCCTTGCCCTGGATCACCCAAATGGTATAGAGGAGCCCCAGATTCTTTTGTTCCTCAGAATTGTCCCTCTAGCATGTTTAGCTCTCCCCTGGGTCAGTGTCCAGAGCAACCAGAATCTCCAGTTTGGGGACTCTGCATGGGTGTGTGGTCGAAGGAGAGCACTGAACCCCTTTCCTTGATTAAAGAGTGATTTTTCTGACTATTTAACAGTTCTGGTTTTTCCCCATCAAATAAGATCGTATTACAAAAAGTTTGCCTCATTGTCCTCATCTGTAAAATGGGCATAATAATATCACTGGGTTATTATGAGGGCCAAGTAAGCAATAAAGCTCTCTGCAATGTCTACAGCACCAGATAAATGTCGGTTTTTGTCATCACCACCATCATTATTATCATCATCAGAACCCCTTGGGTTTATATACTATACTTTTAAAAAAGAAGCACCACACTCACGCTGGGAACCATGTCTTCCCCAACCACCAATGTCCATGGAACTGAAGAACTGGGGTTTTATATACACTTTAGAGCAGTTATGGCAAACCTTTTAGAGACCAAGTAATGTGAATGCCCCTGCCCTTTACCCCAGACAGGGGATGGAGGAAGTATTCCCATTGGGCTGCTGGGCAGTGGGGTGGGTGATGGGAGAAATGTCCTCAGGAGCAGTGGAGAGGAGGAAGGAAGCAGCTCCAGCCAAATCCTTCTGCCTTTCTAGTAACTAATTTTGGCAAGCAACAGTGTATGTGCCATCTTAGGCACATGTACCATAGGTTCACCACCAAGGCTTTAGGGAGTACAGGAAAGGAAGAACAACTGACTGGCTACTAGGAGGCATGGGAAGGAGGATTCTAGCCAGAGGCTGGAATACCTGGGGTTGGCCCAGATGCAATGGGAGAAACTTGAAAGACAAAAGGATACTCAAGATGTGATTATATCTTGATTCCTATCTAAGGTGAGATCAACAGATACTAGAAAGTTTATTGTTCAGTCTAGGACAAATTGAGGACAAACTACCACAGGTAATCCTTGAGGGTTTCATAAAACAAGGTTGTCATATCCCAGCAAGCTGTTGGGTCTCCAAGTTCCTGGGATCTATCTAAATTCCATTTCCAGAGAGGCCACCCATACTAGGATCAGGACAGACTGAGCCCCAGATGTCTCCTCCCCACAAAGAAAGCAAGCTCCTTGAGGGCATTTTCAGTCTTTGTGAGCACATAGTAGGTGTGTTACTCTGGTTCTTTTGCAATGGGGTTGTGCTTCTACAGACCTCCAGGCTAAAGAAAGACCACAGTTCCTGCCCCCAAGGGGCTCCCAATCTATGGGATGGGAGTGAAGGGTGACAAAATGCAAATCACTATTTTAATAAATAATGAACAGAGAACAGGCACTAGAACCAAAGCATTGCTATCATTATTAATTGTTATTATTCCTTAAATGTCATCTAAGAGGACATTACCTTTGTGGACCCTGGCGTCCACTGAATCCCCCAGCCGCTTTTCACACAGGTTGCTATCTAACCACTCTCCCCCACGATGTCCCTTTGGGGTCAATCTCTTAATTCCAAGAGAAGATTTACATTTACGCATCATAGATAAATCTCTCCTACTTGGATTCAGGCCCATGTTCTAGCCTGTTGAGATCTGGCCGCCCCAATTCTGGTCAATCCAACAGGGCTGCCCAACAAGAGGGAGCCCGTCCTTGATGGCCACATTCCCAGCAGCCTCTGCTGCTCAATCCCAATGAAGCTTGTGAAAGCTCCTCCATCCATTCTCCACATACTAACTGCCCCTGGAGCTTCAGTTTCCTTCTGATTGGCCCGCTCCACTAGGGACCCAGGGGCCAGCAAGCCTGTCATGGCACTGCTGTCACTGATGTGGTTTTTAATCCATATTGATGGCTGCTCAGGCCCTCGAATACAGGACAGGATGACTGGAGAAGAGCTGAGTCTCAACTCAGAGAGGGCGATGGGCACCATGGGGACCAACCATGAGACCCCAGAGCCTTCACTTCCATTCTCAGCCTCAGTTTCCTCATCTCTAACATGGAGAGAAGAGTCTGTGAACTGGTCATAGGGAAGGGGGGAGAGTTTGCTATCCTCTCAGGCACCATGAGATGGAAGCTTTGATTTGGCCAAGGGACATGTTGGCCCTCCTGGATTGTCTACTTCCTTACCAAGCAGAAGACCATTAGTCATGGGGGCAGCTGTCATACCTCAGGGCTCTTTAGGAAAATCTGGGGTTCCCTGGGTCAGCAGTCAAGTCCCAACCCTGAAGCTCCAGAGCAACTTCCTTGGCCTCTAAATTTCAGAGAAAATGCCACTAGGCCTGCATCAGGGAGACTCAACTTCCTGAGTTCAAGCCATGGCCTCAGTATGACCCTGGGCAAGTCACTTAGCCCAGTTGGTCTCCGTTCTGCCTCTTTAAAGGAGCTGGAGGACCATGTGGCAAACCAGCACTCCAATATCTGGGCCAAGAAAATCCCAAATGGGTTCATGGAGAGTCAGACTCGTCTAAGACAACTCAACAGTAACAATGAATGACGTACCTGTAGAATACATAATTACATATTACCTAGAATTATACAGCCGGCAGAGATAGTTTATATGCTAGCTAATTAATAATTACATACAGCCTATATTGTTTATTAATAATTGTGGCGCCTTATATCACAGTATAAACGTTATTGAGTAAACTATGCTGAGTGTAATAAACAAGAATTCAATTCAATAAACTTTATTTAAAAGGCCTTCCCTTCTGTCTGAATCAATACTGTGCATCGATTCCAAGGCAGAAGAGCGCTAAGGGCTGGGCCATGGGGGTTACGTGACTTGCCCAGGGCCACACAGCAAGACGGGTCTGAGGCCAGGCTCTCCCGTCTCTCAGTCTGGCTCTTCATCCACTGAGCCACTCAGCTGCCCCAATTAAATACACTTTTAATTGCCTCCCTTTACAAGGCATCCCAGAAGCCACCTAGCCCAGCAGGTACCAAAGAGCCGCTATTCCCCCACAGTACCAAATCCTCCCATAGCATTCATGACATTAGGGGGCAGAGACAAGCAGTAAACAAATATTCACTCAGAGCTGACTCTGTGCCAGGCACTGTGCCAAGACAGGAAGAAAGGCCAGTTCTGGTCCTCCGGGGGCTCACGGTCCAATGGGGGGAGCAAGTACGGGCCCAGCTATGTCCAAAGAAGCTCCAAATCACAGTAGGGAGAAGCCCTAGAATTAAGGCAGATGGGGGAAGGCTGGCTAAAGACAGCAGGGTTTGAAGGAAGCCAGGAGGCACAGAGTGCCAGGGACGGGGACAGGAAATGGAAATGCCCACAGTCGGGAGATGGGGTCTTTTGTCAAAGGAACCCCAAAGAGGTCTGGTTAGGGGTCATGGGACGTGCAGAAAGACATGAGCCTGGAAAGGTAGGAAGAGCTTGGGGTGCCAAACGGGGATTACTATGTGAGCCTGGAGGTAACTGGGAGCCTCTGCAGTTTACAGAAGATGGGCAGGGATGACAGGGTCAAACTTGGGATCTAGGAAGATTGTTTTGGTCACTGAGTGAAGATAGATGGGAATAGAGATGGGGCTAGACATAGAGGAGGGAAGACCTGAGTCCAGACCCTACCAAGGTAGTCACTGGGCAAGTGACTGTACCTCTCTCAGCCTCAGTTTCCTCATCTATAAAATGGAGATAATAATGGCACTTACTCCCACAACTGATATTTGTAGCTGTTATTTTGGTGAGTTGTTACTACCTTTATTATTGTTAGCCTCCCCAGGCCTCGGTTTCTTTTTCTTTATGTGGTGTAGAAGGCCAATGGCATCCCTTCCAGTTCTCTAGCTATGATCCTATGAACCACCCCAAGAGGCCAGCTCACTACGGTTCTCCATCACCATTTCCATGAATAGCAAGAGAGAGAGAGACAGACACAGAGACAGAGAAAGACAGAGAAAGAGAGAGAAAGAGAGACAGAGACAGACAGAGAGACAGAGAGAGAGAGACAGAGACAGAAACAGAGACAGAGACAGAGAGACAGACAGAGTCAGAGAAAAAGAGCGACAGAAACAGAGAGAGAGCCTGGGGCTGGAAGGCCAAAGCTGCTTTCCTACCTTCCCTCCCCCCAAATCCTACCAAACCCTTGAATGCTGGAAGGAAAGAGTTAGTACTTCTACAACGTGACTTAGTCTTTTTACAGGAAATGTCTTCTGCCTCACTCCCCATTAAGCCCACCAAGCTGAACATCACTGACTCTCCCTTTGCCATCCCAGGTCTCTCAGGGCCTTCCATCTCCTCCTCCTGAAAAGTCTTGGTGGGAGCCTGGGCCAGAGACAACAGGAAAGACCGGAGAGAGGCCGCACCCATCCATGGACAGCCTGTGCTGCCTGCTCCCTTCCTAGGGAACTGCTCATTCTCAGCTCCTTCTGGCCCATTTCCTCCCCTCCCTCTCCTGAAAGCTAAGGTGAGCAAACACAATTCCAGCTAATGGACAGCCCTGGTTATTTATTGATGTTCAAGGTGAGAACCCGAGCAGATGCTCAAAAAAAAAATCTCGATGGAAACAGCAGTGGTGCAGATGGAGAAAAATGGCCACGTGGCATCCTGGAGGGCCAGAGGTCAACTCTGACTCCCACCTGTGCCATTTTCACGCCTCCAGGACCTCCGCCAAGTCGCTGCACTCAGTTCAAGGGCACCAAGCAAGCCTTTCTTCAGGGACTGCTCTCTCTGGGCCATGTACTGTGCTCCAGACTGGGGACAGAAAGGAAAAAAAGGAGGCAATCCTGGCTCCTGGGGAGGTAATAGCCCAAAGAAAGCAAAATCAGACAAACAAAAAACACCTGAGAGCAGCTCCACAAAGAACACTAAAAACTAAATCTGGCACATCTCCAGCCTGAAAAAAGAATGGAGGATGACCTAGAGCAACTGAGGTTTGTTTTTATGTGTTTTGGGGAGGCCTCGGTTTCTTCATCTGTAAAATGAGGAAACGATTAAGTGCTCTAAGATCCCTCCCAGCTCTAGATCTAGGATACTATGGTAAGGTTTCCTATTCTTAAAAACCTAATCTATGTACCTATAGCTAGGTGGGCCAGTGAATGGAGTTAGGGAGGACTTGGGTTCAAATTTGACCTGATGCTTCCTAGCTGTTTGACCCAGGACAAGTCTCTTAATCCCATTTTTCTAGCCCTTTTTCCTTCTGTCTTAAGAGTTGTTACTGAGACAGAAAGAGTTTAAAAAAAAAAAAAAAGCTTTAGGGGCAGATAAGTGGCTCAGTGGATAGAGCACCAAGCCTAACACTGGAGATCCTGGGGTCAAAACTGGCCTCAGACACTTCTTAGCTTTGTGATCTTGGGCAAGTCACTTAACATCAATGGCCTGGCCCTTACCATACTTCTGGGTTGTAGCTAATATTTAGTATCAATTCTATAACAGAAGATAAGAATTTTTTTAAATACCCACACACTGGGCTACAACAAACACCCCCTCCTCTGACCCCTCCCATCCCTCAACTCTGACCTTCTGCCTCCCCCAGCTGGTCACCTGAAATCCATCAAGAAATCTCCTTTATTCAGCTTAATGCAAGGGAGCTCAGTGTGACCCAAATCCCCTCCTCACCTGCCCCTGGTAGGACAGAATCCTGGCCTCTGGCAAAGTCCAGCTCAGGGCACCTGCTATTTACACCAGACTTTTCTTGATCCATACCCCTCCCCTAATCAGTTAATAGATACCTCTCTCTCCTTCCCTTCCCCCACCCACCCACCTCTGTCTCTGTCTCCCCCACTCCCCACATCCCTCCCTTTCTCATCTCCCTTCCCCTTCCTCCCTCCCCACCCTCTCTCCCAGTCTCTCCTTCCCAGACTATGAATTTCTTTATAAAGACTGTTTTCTTAGTTATTCACATTCAGGCACTCCTTCCCTAGAATGTAAGCTCATTGAGGTCAGGCTCTGTTGTGGCTTTGTATCTCCAGTCTTGTATACAGAAAATATTAAATAAACGACCTTTCCAGTCTTTTATGGACCGACCTACCCTTGGGCAGTTTCAGATCTACACCAAAGGCCTGATTTTCCCCAAGGGAAACCCTGCCTAACCGACATGCCTACAGCCTTCCCAGAGAGGCACCCACCATTCTAGGAACCACACTGGCAAAGAAAGTGTGCCCAGGAGTCCTATATGTGAGTGTCATATATGATGTTTTATTTACGTAATATATATAGGGATGTGTGCATATGTATGTATGCGTGTTTCTATGGGCACATCCATACGTCTCTCTATATATATAACCCCTTGGATTTCCTAGCCAAAGCAGCTTCTGACTGGAGGCAATCTGGGCAGAAATCTGGGCAGGAAACCGTGCCTGCTCTGCACTTCCTCATCGCCCTGCAGGAAATAAGACAAAAACAAAGGGATTAAAGCAGACTTTAAGGGACTCCATTTATTTTTCCTCCTCCTCAAGTGAAAAGAACTCCTCAAAACCAGGCTTATTGCAGGCCCTAAACGGCTCCTCTGCCAAGCCTGAGGGGCCTGACGCAGCGCTGCCCTCTCCGCAGAAGCCCATCTTGTTGGCAGGCCGATGAAGCTAGACCCGGATGGTAGGCAGAGCAGCAGCAAGCAGAACCAGTAACTTCTGCGCTGACCAAGGAGTCGCCAATCTGAGCTCAAAGAACACAAAGCGAGGAGAAGACAAGCAAAAGCCTAGAACTGCCAGCCGGTCTTTGATGGTTATCCAGTGCAAGAAACCCTTCCACCAATCAACCAGCCCTTATTCTGTGCCAGGCATTGCAGACACAAGTCCAGAGAGTGCAACAACCCCTTCTGGCAGCATAACTACACTCTAACGAGGGGGACAATACACGGACTTAGAAATATGTTCAGCCTAAAAATAAAATGGATAAATACAAAGTTGTTAAAGAGAAGTCTGGGAAGGAGGGCACTAGACCCTTTAAAAAAGAGGATGCCTAAGAGCCCCCTTTAAGAAAGAAAGACTGGGACAGCTAGGTGGCTCAGTGGATTGAGAGCCAGGCCTAGAGATGAGAGGTCCTAGGTTCAAATCTGGCCTCAGACACTTCCCAACTGTATGACCCTGGGCAAGTCACTTGACCCCCATTGCCTAGCCCTTACCACTCTTCTGCCTTGGAGTCAATACTATTGATTCCAAGACGGAAGGTAGGGGTTTAAAATAAAAATAAGAGAGACTGGGGCAGCTAGGGGGCTAAATGGATAGAAAGCCAGGTCTGGAGATAGGAGGTGTACTGGGTTCAAATCTAGCCTCAGACACTGCCTAGCTATGTGACCATGGGCAAGTCACTTAACCCCAATGCCTAACCCTTACGGCTCTTCTGCCTTAGAATAGTATTAATTCTAAGATGGAAGATAAGGGTTAAAGGGGGGGGGGTGGCTCAAAAAGGTGGAGGAAAGGAGGGAACACAATCTAAGCATGGGAGGTGGCCAATGTGAAGGGACAGAAAGCTGGGCAAGCATCCAGTGTTCTTCAACACTATGCGCAGTGCCTGGCACATGGTGGGTCCTTAATAAATGTTTGTGGACCAGAGCCAACCTAACTTACACAGCAAGACAGCAAGACCCATGAGAGGAACTGATTTGCCTCTGGTCACAGGGCTCCTAAGTATCCAATCAGAATTCAAACCCAGGTCCTCTTCCTCCAAATCAAGTCCGCAATCCACTATTCAGCTTGCACCTTTAAAGGGGGGTTAGGCTACCTAGAGGTCTAAAGGCCTTGTGCACCCCGATTCTCTTCACTAGAAAGCCTGAGCTCCTTCCTTGGCCAACCCTCAATTCAATAAGCATTTTTAACTGCCAATTCCGTGCCAGGGCCGGGCTGGGCACTGGGGCTACAAAGACAGAAGGCGATTTCTACAGGGCAGAGGAGGGAGACAACTTCAGGGAAATCCAAGGCAGTTTCCAACATGGCAAATGGAACCAGGGACAGGGAATGCTGGGAAAGAACTTCTCAAAGCGGTTCTACTGGAACATTGTCTGGAAGGGAATGAAGGAACTGAAAGAGAGAGATGAGGAGGGAAAGCACTCTAGGCAGGGGGTACGGCCTGAGCAAATGACCAAAGGCCAGAAATGGAATGTCCTGGATGGGGAAGAGTGAGGAGACCCGTTCAGGAGGCGGCCCTTCTGGTTATTCTGACTTCAAATACCCAACCAAGTTTTCTCCTGCTTGAAAAGGATCTTCGCAGCACTTCCTAGGAGATGACACAGCCAGTTCTCACCAGATTGGATTTCTTAGCTGGTCACCAAGAAGAATTTTCATTAGTCGGTTAACAAGTGTTTCTTGCTTACCATGTGCCTGGCACTGTGCTATCAAGCTTGTATCATTTAAGCCCAATTTATCATTTAAACTTGCTCATTTTAGCCAGTCTGAAAAATCTGGACAGAACCTAAATGGCTCCTGTGAATAAGAAACTGAACCCAAGGGAGGGAGGGAGAAACATTTATTAAGCACCTACTATGTGCCCGGCACTGGGCTAAGCACTTTACCAATATTATCTCATTGGATCTTCACAACCCATTGAGTAGGCGTTATTATTATTAAGCCCATTTTACAGTTGAGAAAACTAAGGCAAACCAATAGTTAAGTGGCTTGCCCAGAGCTATTCAGATTTGAACTTATTTTTTCTGACTCTGGACCCAACTCTTTATACACTGCACCACCTAGAGGCCTTTTGCCTAAATAAAGCAAAGGATTGCTCTGATTACAGAGGAGAGCTGCCCTCGGGAAGCCTCCATCCTATGGCAGGACTATCCGAGGGCTCCGTGAACCCCTTCCTTAAGACCATCAGCCTTCCTGTCCCGAGAACGAGACGTGCGTCACGACTCATGGATTCGCTGGCTTTACATAGTGTGAGACTACAGGTCCATCTCAGGGGTCTTATTCACTAGAGAAGGGAGCCCCCATCTCTAAGGAGTCACCCTGATGGGTGGTGGGAGGCCCTTCGGAAGGAGGTTTCCCTTTCTATTATTCTCCTTCTTATGGCTGCACTGTTCTTACCCCTGATGCCCTCCACCCCCTCCGAGGCGCCTTTGATCTGGTGATGTTGGCCTCCATGCTGTTCCTTGGAGAAGATCCTCCACCTCCCAACTCCCTTCCTTTTCCCTGACGGGGGGTGGGGGGTGCTGTTATTATCCCCAAATGGCAGGTGAGGAAACTGAGGCAGATGGAATTTGTTGAGTGATGTGCTGGGATTCTATCGCTAGGAATTGAGGCTGGATTAGAACTCAGGACCTCCTGCCTCTAAAGGCCAGTTAGCTGCCTGATCCTAACTAGGGAAAAGAACATTTACTGTACTGAATTAGAACATCGTATTCTAAATATAATAGAAAAACAAGACTCCCCCCAACCCACCCCCAAGCTAATTAGCGGCAGGGCCAGGACTTGATCCACACAGTACTTTAGTTAGTAAATCTATTGAATGCACAACCTCAGAAGCATCACACTAAAGAAGGGGTGCCCCAAAGGGGGTCATGATCCCCCCCAGAAGCCTGGAGAGCCCGCCACAGGACTGTGCTTTTAGATAACCGATTTATAGTATTCAGTTGTTTCAGATGGGGGGCTTGGGGGAGGAGCCAAATACTAGAGTCATTTGTCCCTGCCTTCTGCAGTTCATTTTACAGATGAGGAAACTGAGGCAAGCTTGCCTAGGGTAACAGGACTAGTAAGTGTCTGAGGCTGGATTTGAACTCTACCCAGTTCCAAGTCCAGGCCTTTTAACCACTGCACCACCTAGCTGCCCCAGGGAGAGAGACGTCCTGAATCTGTTTTGGGGACTGATCCTTGAGGATTCCAGGATTAGGATTAGGGGGGCCCCTGAGGTCCCATTCCATTCTGTGGCTCTGGGTATTTGTCTTCTTCAGAAAGAAAAGCCAAACTAACAATCCTCAAGAACAGAGAAAAGGCAGAAAAGTAATGAGAAATTAAGTTCATAATTTACCCAAACCACAAGCTCTAACACCGAACACACTTTACCCCTAAACCTTAGTTTCTTCATCTGTAAAATGGGGATAATAAGCCGTGTACATCTATTTCACACTAGGGACGAGAAGCTGGACTCCTCCACTGCAGCGTCTTCCTGTGTCCCTGCTAAAGGCAGCCCTCAAGGGGCTTCACTATTGGACTTCATGGTTCTGTTGCTGGAAGGAAGAGGAAGACGTGACAGCCACAAACCGGACTTGTCCAGAGCACGTGGCTGTGGGGGAAATAAAAGCCAACTTTGGGACTTTGGACCAAAAAGAAAAAGGGGGTTTGGGGAGGGAAGCAGAGAATCTGGAAATCAACGTGGCTTTAAAGCTATGCCAAAAAGAAATCAATGGTTTTGTTTTCAAGAAACCATTTGCCCCCCCATTTCATTTCTTTCTTCAAAAAGAACAAGACTGTTTAGAGGCGTCCAGTGTGCATTCTTTGCCTCCCGGGATCCGTCCAAGTGGCCCATTCATCAATAGGGCTATTGAGTTCTTCTGAATGAGCGGACGCCCACTTTGAGAAGCCTGGTACAGAGTGGCAGGAGCCCATCGAGATGCCTTGGCCTCCGGGACGCCACTGTGCCCAGCTCATAAATTCAGATGGTGACTTTGGGCCAAAGAGAAGACCGAAAACAAAGCAGCCAACCAGAGCTTCCCAACATGGGGACTTTGACTTCGGTCAGACACCGTTCGCTTCAGAAAGCTCAGATCATGGCACCACCATGGGTGCTAAATGGCTCTTCCCACATGGATCGGGGGGGGAGGGGTAAACTTACAGACATACATGTGTACACGCGTGTGTTGTTCCATAGTGAGGAGGTCAGTCTTTCCCTGCAGGGCGCTCCCAAGCCAAACCCTGCATTAGAGTAACCTTTATCACCAGCCACCAAGAGGCAGATGCACCCACCCATAATCCTCCACAGCCACCAAATGGTCTCAAATAAAGAAGCGTGAACAGAGCGATGCCCAGCAACCCAGCCCAGCCCGTCCACGTCCTGGCTGGAGGCTCAGCCTTCACCAATACCGAGGGAGCCGCCATTATTCAAAGCCCCATAAAGTCGGTCTACACAGGATGGACATACGCCATACTGAAAGGAGATAATGTGGACAAAAGCCAGAGCCAGAGGTCAGAAAAACCTCACTCATTCCAACTCTCCCAGACCTGAAATCTGGGATCAACCCCCTCCCCCTAAGTTGGACTGGCTCAGGTTTACCCCAGCGGGGTCTTCAGGGAAAGAAAAGCTCAGCTATCCAGCTTAATGAGGTCAACAAGACCAGCATCTGTTAACCCACTTCAAGAGGCTCATCCAGGCTCTAGGAATTAAGGACACCATCTGTCTGAGTCTATGTAAAGACCACCTAAAAGCGAGGGAGGATGGGGGCAGCAGCTTGTCACAGAGGAAGAAGAACTGAGGGAGAAGCCCTCTCCCAGACAAAGTGACCAGAGGAGGCAGGGGCCAGTTTGCCAACTGAAAGAACAGACAGACAAGCTGCTGGCATTCCTGGAGGGAAGCATCAAGAGATGCCAGTGTTCTGAAAGAGACCCCAAATAAAACACCCCAGGACTATTGTGGCCAAATTCCAGAACTCCCAGGCCAAGGAAATAGTGCTCTGAGCAGCCAGAAGAAAATGATTCAAATATGGTGGAGTCAGTCAGGATTACACAGGACCTAGCAACCTCAACCTTAAAGGACAGGAAGGCATGGAATAGCATCTTCCAAAAGGCAAAGGATCCGGGACTACAACCAAGAATTACCTACCCAGCAAAATGAAGCATAATCCTCCTGGGAGAAAACTGACATTTAATGAAAGAGAAATTTCAGGCTGTTGTGACCCAAAACACAGAGCTGAAGAGAAAATGTGATGAAGAGATACCAATGAAAGGACCTGGGGCATTTGGAGGGTCCCTGGAGGAGGATCTGGGAGAGGGCACAGAACCACGTTGCCCAAACTGAGAAGGCTCCCCTGAAACCTCCTGACTCCCCCTCCATTCTTCAAACTCTAGCTTTATTTAGGTCACACCCCAGCACTTCCACTTCTATTAGGGCCCCCAGGATTTTGAGTCCCTTCCATTTTCAAAGTTCTGGAGAAAGGCCTGGAGGAAGGAGGCCCAGCACACAGCTGCCTAGAGGAAGTGGACTCCTGGGAAAAGGAGGAAGGATACTGGGAAATCAAAACGGGGTAGTATCAAAACCAAATGGGTCTGCCAGGTGGATTCTTCTACAGCAGCTGAGCTCTACCCACAGGATGCTTCATGAAAATCTCCCAGAAGGGGGCCAGATGGAAAAAGCAACACAGAACTCCATGCCCAAAGAGGTCTAGGCAAGATGGAGCAGATGGTCTTTTTATTTCTAGATCAACGTTATGAATTTGCTGGTGAATATATACAGTATTAGGTACCCAGAGACCCTCACTTCTGCAAAGAAAAGTTCCTCAATGCTTCCCCAGGAAGGCCCCTGCCTTTGTGGAGGATCTATCCGGCCACCCCACTTCACCCTGAGCCACTTATTGATTCATGAAGGTTGGTCAAGAGGTCAGTTTAGAGTTGAAAGAATCTATCTGAGAAGAAGACAGGTCCAGCCCACACAGAGACTGAAAATCTGGATCTGCCCTCCCAAAAGCACAGCCCCCTTGTGGGACCCAGCCTTCGGAGGTCAGTCTGGTAAAGGAGACTCCTGTACCAGTCCAGCTGCTGGAATACTAGTCACCTTGGCATCCTCAACTTCAGAAGGAGGCCAGCTCCCAGGCCCCAAATTCTAAACGTCTCCATCAAACGGTGCATTCTGCCCTGGACTGGAAGCCCCACAGTGAGTCAGAATCCCCCACTAAGATCACAGTTTCTGAATGAATCTCAAAGAGACTTTTCAAAAAATCCACCTGGTTTTTTCATTGGTGTTCCTGGCTTTTTAAAAGTCTCTGGGGAAGACGAGTTCCTCCTTCATCCTCCATCCAACCAGCTCATCTCTTGCCATTCATTTCTGGACAGGAGAAGCTTTTTCCAAAGAGCACCCTGGGATGGGAAGGATCCTCAAGAGGGCTCCAATCTGGAGTCACAAGTTATGCATTCATTTCCCACCTTGGAATCGGACTGAATGTAGGTCCCTAGACAAGTCATTGGCTCCCTCTGGGCAGGTCTCCACAACCTCCTCTGGAAAATGAGGGGGCTGGAAGAGATGGCCTCCAAGGTCCCTTCTAGGGCAAGCAGAAGGAGTCAGAAGACCCAGGTGCAGATCTCAGGTCTGCCACTCAATAGAGGAGTGACCAAGGATAAATCTCCTCACTTCAGTTTCCTTATCTAGAAAATGAAGAGGATGGTCTAAGTATCTAAATCTACACACCCAGGATTCTATGATACCAATTTATTTTTAAACCCTCACCTTCCATCTTGGAATCAGTACTGTGGATTGGTTCCAAGGCAGAAGAGTGGTAAGGGCTGGGCAATGGGGATTGAGTGACTTGCCCAGGGTCACCCACCTGGGAAATGTCTGAGGCCAGATTTGAACCCAGGACCTCCCAGCTCCAGGCCTGGCTCTCCATCCACTGAGCTACCCAGCTGCCCCCTATGATCCCAATTTTTGACAAGGCCCATCAAAGTGACTCCCTGGAATCAATAATATGACAGGTAGGTATGTGGAGACTTTTTCTTCTATCAAAAACTAGAAGGGGGAAACACAAACCTAGGTAGACAGGAGGGAAATAATTCTTTATTATCACCTTGTGCCAGGCACTTTGCTAAGCACCAGAGATACAAAGGCAACAATGTCCCTGCTCTTCCACAGTTCTCAGACTAATGGGGAAGATGACCTGCAACCAACTTTGTACCAACGAAATTCAGAGGATAAACGAGGGGCAACTCCCAGCTGGGAGGCTACCTGGAGGAGGAAGGATTTTAGCTGAGACTTGGAGAGAGCCAGGGCACTTACACAAGCAATAAGAGGAGCCAGAACCCAGAGCTGTGACTACAAATGCCTCTCACTGTCTACCACATCTGGTGTTTTGGCCATGTCTCGGTCCACGGGCTTCCAAATTTTGAGATTACAGAATGACTGATTTCAGGCTGGAAGGGGCCTTCGGGGATGTCCAGTACTGAGGTTCCTACAGTATATGTGGCTGGTGCAAAAGTCGCAACAATAATAAAGAGGAATGCTGGGATTTCAAGCCAGGTGCTCTGTACTCCAAATCATAGCCATTTTTCTACTTTTCTACCATGCCTCAGTTTCCCAGGCTCAAATTCTTTGGCATTTAGAGACTCCCTTTTTGGGCATCTCATCAAGGTGGAAATCACCATCTGGACTCCAACCATCACCATAACAACAACAATTACAGGGTGATTCACCACCAACCCATCCAAATCAAAGCAGCCTCCATCTTTAACTCTGGGCTTCTCAGGTCTCAAGGATGACACCATTCTGAGGATGGCATGGGAGATATCAACAGCTATAAGGGAAAATGGTATCTGACATCTGTGATGGTCTAATGGAGATGTCAGGATGAGTCAGCAAACATCCTTGAACCCGATGTTACTCAGAGCACAAGGACACTTGAGAACACTGAGGATCCTTTCTACCAGGAGCCACCAAATAATCCAGTCCACTCCCATATGGAGCTCCATTCAGAACATCAGCAACTAATCACATCAGGGCAAGGCCTGACCCCTGAGCCCAAAATAAGGAGACAAACCCTAATATTGCAAAACACTTGATAAACTGGCCGCCATCTTTTTGCAAAGAGATGGCATTTCAGCAAAAGACTTTCAACAGAGTAAAAGCGTTTACTACAGCTCAACTAAATAAGAGATCCATCCAAGGTTCTCTTCTTTCCCTCCTCAGTGTGGAAGAGGAAAGCTTGGAAAGAGAATTGCTGTTTTTTAAAAAATGGGCGGAAGAATAACAGCAATGGATACCTCAACACTGAATGGGAGGGTGGGTAGCTCTAGCAAGTTAGAGACTTGGGTCTTGAGAAAGAAAGGACAAAGCTAAATCAAATATATATTTTAATATAATATATTTGTGCCACGTTTTGTTTTGTTTTGTTTTTATTGGGAGGGGGAAGAGTCATGGTAGACTCTCCAACATTAGTCGTCTATCTGTGAGGTCTACTGACAATTGATAACTTGGAAGCCTTCCTCCTTCCATCATCCAATCCATTCCTAATTCTTAAGCAAACAAGAAAGAGGCAATCACCAAGGATAAAATGGGTCATTTTGCTTACTTGAAACTGAAAAGCTTCTGCACAGAAAACACTGATGCACATAGGAGAAAGGAGGTAAGCAAATAAAAAACAAAATCTTTTTGTCACATTTCTCTGGTAAAGAGTTTGATATGCTATTTATAGATTTAGATAGGATATAGATAGCTAATAAAGATTCCATGTGTATATCTATAAAATGTGTACATATGTAACACTAATAGCTATTCCCCAATAGATAAATGTTCCAAGGGTATGAACAAATGATTCCCAAAAAGGAGAATTGTAATGTATGAAAACTACAACATGGCAAAATATTCCAAATCAAGAATTATAAGATAAATAAAAATCAAAACAACCCTGAGATTTTACCTCCCATTCTTAAAATTGGCAAAAATGACAAAAATGGCAATAGTCAATGTCGAAGGTGATGTGAAATGATAAGCACACTAATACATTGTTGGTGGAGCTATGAATTCGTACAACCACTTGGAATTATGCAAATAAAGTGACTACACTGTCCACATCCTCTGAACCAGAAAATCCCTTACTTGAACTTGGACACCAATGACGCCATCAATAAGAAAAAGTCCCTATATAGCTGCAAAATATTAACAGAAGTACTTCCCTGTGATAGCTAAGAATTAGAACAAGCTAGAAGCCCATCAGTTAGGGAATGCTAAACAAACGGTGGTTTGTTATTCTTGTTATTTAGTCATTGAGTCATGTCTGACTCTACCTGACCCTGTGGATTTGTCCAGGGGGTTTTCTTGGCAAAGATACTAGAGTGGATTACTATTTCCTTCTCCAGAAACAAATGTATATACATGAATGTAATGGAAGCTTACTGTGCTGCAGGAAATGATGTATTTACCAAATACAGAGAAGCCTGGGAAGATATATATGAACTGATACAGAGTGAAGTGAGCAGAGCCAAGACAACACTTTGCACAGTCACTCTAGCAATATGGATGGAAGGAGCAAAACCACACCAAAAATGAAAAGAAATGTAACAATTCTAAAGACAAAGAGAGATCTAAATGAAGATCTGCAAGACACCCCCAAACTACCCTTTGGTGGAGGTGGGAGGTCCACAGGTATTATGCCCAGCACATGTTGACATATTTTCTCAATATAGCTTTTTTTTCTCTCTTTAAAAAAAACAGCCAGTTTGTACCCCAAAGAGATAATCAGGAAAAAGACTTGTATAAGAATATTCATAGCTGCACTCTTTGTGGTGGCAAAAAATTGGAAAATGAGGGAATGCCCTTCAACTGGGGAATGGCTAAACAAATTGTGGTATATGTTGGTGATGGAATACTATTGTGCTCAAAGGAATGATGAACTGGAGGGATTCCATGTGAACTGGAAAGACCTCCAGGAATTGATGCAGAGTGAAAGGAGCAGAACCAGGAGAACAACATACACAGAGACTGATACACTGTGGTACAATCAAATGTAATGGACTTCTCTACTAGCAGCAATGAAACAATCCAGGACAATTCTGAGGGACTTAGGAGAAAGAACATTATCCACATTCAGAGGAAGAACTGTGGGAGTGGAAACCCAGAAGAAAAACATGTTTGATCACATAGTTTGATGGGGATATGGCTGGGGATGTAGACCTTAAGCTATCATCCTAGTGCAGATATCAATAATATGGAAATAGGTCTTGATCAACGACACATGTAAAACCCAGTGGAATTGTGCGTTGGCTATGGGAAGGGGGGAGGGAGAGGGGAGGGAAAGAACATGAATCTTGTAACCAAGGAATAATGTTCTTAACTGACTAATTAAATAAAATTTTCAAAAAACAAAAAAACCCAGCCAAAGCAAGAGTGATGAATATTGTCATTTTGTGTGTACAAAGTGATGATTTGCACATAAAGACCATCATTCAGAAAATATATAATTAGGTCAGTCACATAGCAGCCTGAGAGATGGATGGGACAATGACTGGTCCCCACAGAATGCAAAGAGAGTCAAAGGAAGTCCTCTAGACTGTTGTCAATTGTACATGGGGGATTTCTGGAAGGTCAAACAGTAGATGAAAATCCCACAAAAAGAGAAGATGTCAATTGGTCCCAACTAGCAGAGACAACCCAGTAACCCTAAGTCCGGCCCTAATTCTGATGTGATGGATACATTGAACAATCAAGATGGTCTCACAAAGATAGCAAAAAAATTACATAATTCTATATAGGTGAAATTGGGAAGAAATAAGAATGCTATTACATTGTTGGTGGAGCTGTGACCTGATACAGTCTGCCTGCATAGATTAAAATTGTTGACCCTTTGGTCCCCTTATCATGCTTTTTCCTAAAGACATTATTCAAAGGGGAAAAAAAGCCTCTATCAATGCAAAAAAATTAATTCTCTCTTATTTGTGATGGAACAAGATGGAGGACAACTGGCTGAAGAAAATCTATGGCATATTAAAGCAACAGGATATTAATTATATCATAAAAAAGACAAATAATGACATATACATATATACTGAATTAAACCCACATTCCTTAAGCACTGAGTAGGTATTTGCATCAGGAAAACAGACAAAAACAAGATCTTTCTGGCCCTCAAGTCGCTTCTATGTTGAGTCAACCGCACATGAAGGATTTCTAGAAGGTCAAACAGTAGATGAAAATCCCACAAAAAGAGAAGGTGTCGATTGGTCCCAACTAGCAGAGACAACAGATTGAGAAGAAAGAAAAATCCAGCAAACAACGGCCACCCTGAGACCTCCTAAGTGTCCAAGTGGAAGAGCACTAAGGCAACGCAGAGCAGATCAGAGACTCAAGTTATCCTGAAAAACTCTCCACCAAAGAAGTCTGGGGATGGAGGCCTTCTTGGCACTCACTCTGCACTGGCTTTCACTTGTTCTGGGGCTGATCTCTAGATTATTACCAATATGGTAATGGATGGACGAAGCCTGGACTTGAAACCAGGAAGCCTAGTTTGGCCTCAGATACTGACCGCTAAGCAACTGTTGGTAAATCACTGAACCTCTCTAAGATTACCTGTTAAGGACAGCGAGGTGGCTTAATGGATAGAGCACCAGGTCTGGAGCTGGCAGGTCCTGGATTCAAATCTGAACTCTGCAATATGGAGGCTTTAGGAAAGGGAAGGTAAACAGATGGGATCCCACTAACCAATTCTATAAGCAGGTTTCTTATCTAAAGGGATAAGGGAATGAAAGGGGAACAGGAGATTACTTACTACTACTAACCCACCCAGATATTAATCTTAGACTTTCTAAATAGACCTTAACCTATCTAAATAAACTAAGTTTACTCATGTCCACAGGGTCAGATTCTTACAACTCCAGAGTCCTTGGTTGGGTCAAACTGCAGAATCAAGATGTGGGATCCTCACAAGGTCCAGGAAGGGAGTGTAACAGTTAAAATTAGGGAAACTGAGGCAGGTAGAAATTAGTTTCTCTCTGCAAGGAGTATTATATTTTTATGAGGTTTATTAAAGATTAAGGATTAAGGAAAATACAGGATAAGAAAGCACATGACTAGGCCAGAGAGAGGCCTAGACACAACCTCACCTACATTATGAAAAGAGCCACGTCTGCTTGCAAGCGGAAAACAGGGAAGAAAAGAGCCACAAAAGCCTTTGCAATCAGGTTAAATACCCCATCTCGTTCTCGGCCCAGGTGAGGTTTTCAGTGAGACTACAAAGCATTCTGGGGAAGTGGAGCAAGGGCTTCTGGGGATTTAAGTCCTGGATTCGAGTCTATTTTTTACAGGAGGAGGCTCACACCCACTCAAACCGTCCACCAGTGCATAGGGGAACACTCACTCAACCTCTGCAAAGATCATCCAAGTCCTTGGCAGCTCCACAGTTGGGTTCTTCAGGGAGATACTTTGACACACAGCCTCTCTGTCTGCCACCCAGCTTGAGAGAGACAGTTGCCAGTTTTCCAGCTGCCTTAGAATGCTGACCCAGCCAGCTCTGAGGAATCTGGGTTTGAAGGCTGTCAGTCAGCCTTGCTACAACTCGGACACTTTCTAGCTACGTGACCCTGGATGAGTCTCTTAACCTCCACTTCCCAGCCCTTACTGCTCTCCTGCCTTGGAACCACTACATAATACCGAATCTAAGAAGGAAGATAAAGGTTTAAAGAGGAAAAAGTAAAATAAAATAAACATGTTCTGCTCACACAAATTGTCTCTGTCTTCCTGGAAGGGATTCGTACCCTGACAACAACCGAGATGCTTGGCATATTGACATAACAATTAATATCAGTTATTTCATTGTTGTTTTTAGCAATTACAATATAATTATACAACATAATATGATCATTGCTGTTATTCTTGATAATGATGTAGCTTTGGGTCCAAATCCAGGGAAGGTTTCCCAATTCTTCTCCGGGGGACAGAGAGGCGAACAATCTCAGTGGCTCTGAAGTCAGACGTCCTGGGATTAAATCCTGCCTCCAATGCTCTTTGGGTGACCTTGGGTAAATCATTTCCCTGTGCATGTTGCACATATATATGTATACATATGTCCCTATGTGTATGTTTAGGTGTATAGAAAATGAAAAAAGGAAGCCTCCATAAAATGGGCACTTCCATGTTCTTTAAATGGTTCACTTAAGGGCTGAGCCTCTTAGTGACCCCCCAACTCCATTGGATTCCAAATTCCTTTACTTACATGGTTCCCAGAAATAGACTCTCCCCTGGGGGGCCTGAGCCAAGGAAATGAGGCATGAAGGCATTAAAAGCAAGACTGTTCCAAAAGGGAAAAAGACAAGCTCGGACCACTCAAACAGAACATCCTGGGCCCCGATTCGGGGTGGGAGCCCAGGCTCTGGTCAGGTGGGAGGGGAGCGTTTTCCAGAGCTGTATTATGGGATTTGAAGTTCAGGGAGAAGGGAAGGGGGAGGAAGAGACTATGACTAGGAGGCAGCTCTCTCCGTCCTCCAGCAGCTTCCTAATGAAGCTAAGCCAGAGAAAAGCAGCATCCTGGAGAGTCTGAGGATGACAAGCCACAACTAAGCCCAGGATTTTGTTCTCTTCCAGCCTTCTCGACTCCTAGAAGGTGTTCTTGGCGCCCGAAGGAACTAAAAGTCCCGGGAGCCTGAAGAGGAATCTGCTGGCTGCCAGGAAGGGAGAGGCCCAGGTCCAGCCCCTTCAGGAAGGCTTTCCCGGGCCCTTGCTCCTCTCAGGGCCTCGGCTTCACGCACTGACCTCCAGCTTCAGAAGGACCAGCCAGGCAGCTGGACGCTGTCCCAACTGGTCTTCACAAGGAGTCTCACTAATTCACCGGGTCATACAGTGAGACACAAGGCTCAGGCACAGTGGTGTGAGGCCAGACGGTCTCCATCGCTGGGGGAGGGAGCAGGAGGGCAGATGCCAATCAGGCACCCTCCCCAAATCCAGGACCCGGAGGGTGATTCCGGGGGAACGGAGAGGGGGCCCAGGTTGGCTATACAGAGCAGGCTGAAGCGGCCATGACGGTCCGAGCTAGATCGGGCCCCAGAGTGGTCACTGCCCTTCAGGCCTGGGAGACCCGACCTCAGCACCAACCACCGCCACAACAGCCCTGAGCAGGCAGCGCTGGAATGAGCCTCCTCTCCCTGAGCTCTCGCTTCCCTCTGTCGAGGTTCTTCAAGAGAGCGCCAGCCAGGCACTGGGTTATGGGCTGGATTCCAGATGGCCAGAGTTTAAACCCTGCCTTAGACGCTTACTAGTCTGGGATCCTCCGACAATCTCTGTGCCTCAGCTGTCTTGACTATAAAATGGGTATAATAAGAGCATCTCCCTCCCAGTGTCTTGGTTGTGATGTCTGTGCAAACCTGAAAGTGGGTGCCAAAGAAATACGATGATTTTCTGCTTTCTAGATCTGTCATTGTTCATCCTTTATCTCCAAAGATGGTGTGATCCCCTTCTAGTTCCGCCATCTTTGTGGCCGTTGGAATGAACTGGCCTCATCCACCCATTCTGCCAGAGGAAGTCTTCCCATGCTGGGGGCAGACGTCCCCCTGACTCACCAATGGCTGGGAGGTCCCCTGGCTACCCTCAGCCTTGGGTAGCCCATCTGCCCAGATGGTTACACCCAGAGGTGGTCGCTGGACAAGCTACCGCTTCTTAGAGCCGCAGGTGAAGGACGCCAAAGGTCAGCAAGCCCTCCCACCTGAGGCGGAGTCCTCCTGAACACCCCAAGTAGGAGGGACCAGAGACCCTCCTTTTACAGATGAAGAAACTGAGGTTCAGAGAAGGTGGAGGCGCACCTCCCATGGGCACAGGGACGAAGCAGCAGAATTCTAGCAGGAGGGGATCTATTCCAGATGAGAAACCAGACCCTAAAGGCTTTGGTGACTTGCCCAGAGCAACAGAGCTGGGTTTCTCCCCCCACAGATGCTGCCTCCCAGCTCAGGCTTCCTTCCACTACATGCCTTCCTCTGAGAAGCTCTCTCAGACCCTTCAGACCCATCCTGGCTTCCATTTCCTCTGAAATCCTCCTGCCTCGGCTGAAGTCCCAACTGAGTCTGTACTTGGTGACCAATTTCTCCCTCCCGGATGTCTCTTATCTTGTCTCTAGGCCCTGCTCCTTCCTCTCTTGGCCATTTTTGACTTCAGGAATCGGTCATTTGGGCTGCTTTTAGGCAAAGACCTGAAGACACCGATCCAGGGTGGGGGTGGGGGACAAGGAGCAGAAAACACCCCCCAGCTGCCCCCCACAGTGATTTTAAAATTGGATTCTGGGGGAATTTGTCAGTGCTTCCAACAGTGAACTTGACCCCTCAGGTGCAAAGGAACTCGGATGGCCCTTCCAGCTCCAAACCAAGCGTCCAGTCATCCGTGCTCTAGCTCCTCTCTCTCAGGGATTTCACTCTCTCCTGGCATTCATCATTACTTTGGGAGACACTCTCCCAAGATGATTTTCTTCACCTTAATCTTCCCTCTTCTGGCTCCAATCTAGAATTTGTCATTGCCTGCCAGACACACCTACCAGCATCTTCTTCCCACCAGCACCTCCATGTGGCCAAAAAAGAAATTCAAAATTTACCCAGAAGCGCCCCGCTCCCCGCTGTTCTTCGTTTCCCTGTTTTTCTGGGTGGCCCCTGACCACCCTCTCACACACAAAGGCTCTCCACATCAAAGCCATATTCAACTGGCTTTGTCCATGGGCATCTGCTGGCTGTTTCTCCTCTTAGACCATGAGCCCTTTGAAGGCACACACTGTGCCTTTTGTCAACTTCCCAGCATTAACACAGTGCCCAGCACACAGGAGGGGCTTAATAAGTGCTCGGCAGTCTAATGGGGCCAACAAACAAAAGAAAGTTCAAGAGGAAGGGGGTGTGCTGAGGGTCTCCAGTCTGTGACCATCTTGTTCCTTGGAGTTCAAACTGAGAATAGCTACTGGAGGTAAAATGGGCAATGAACTGGAATGTTCAGGACTCACTCTCTAGGAAGGAAAGCTTGGGGAGTTTGGGGCTCCCCCCTCCAATCTGAGAGGAAAGGAGGCTGAAGGAGCTGGCAAGGCATTTGGTTCCCCATGACCTAGAAGCTAAAATACAAACTCCTTACATGAGCATTTGAGGACCTTTTTCATACTTCTCTGGGTCCTGTGCAAATCTGTCTAACCCAACTGGACTATTGGCCTTTCTACTGGCTTATCCTGCACTGTCCTTCCTCTGTGGACCTACAGAAGCCATCCACCGTCCCTAGCATGAACCCTCGCTCTCCTAATGCCATCTCCACTTCTCAGAAGGCCATCTCTGATCCTTCAGCCAATGGCAATTCCAGCCTACTCCACTCCTTCCCTCACCTCCCATCAGCCAATCACTCTAGTTTCTCTCTCCCATATATTTTGATCATCTCAGCTTGTATGATCCATGTAGAGCGGTGTTTGACTGATAGCTACCTGGTCTGTCTACTGGTCTCTAAGCTAGAAGCTTGAGGGGTAGAGAGGGTCCGTCTTCTCTCTTCCCTCTGCCTTCACCTGTCTTCTCTCCATCCCTACCTCAAACAAAAGGTATTTCCCTTAAAAACCATCTGCTGAAATAAATTAAAGAGCCAGATTAGGGATATTGAAGACCTGGGACGCCAACATGAGCAAACCCTCGTGTTGTTACATAATGTTTGACCAACCTGAACTGAGGTGAGAGCAGAAGTGATTCTCTGGGGAGGACGATTTGTATATGGGCTGAAACTCTGACCAGAGGTGGATTTTCTTACGTGGCTTATTTATGACACGGTCTCTCCCCTCCAACTCTGCCCTCCTTCACTAGAATGGAAGCTCCTTGAAGGCAGGGATTCCCTTTTTTTGCTCTCATTTGTACAACCAGCTCATAGAAGCTCTATGGGGTCCCCCCATCCATCTACCACGAAACTTAGATTCTGCCAAAGGTGGAAGTTAACCTAAACATGCACAGAGTAAATACAAAATAATGGGGGGGGGATGCGTTAAAAGGGAGTCAGCCAACGGGGGTCAAGAAAGGTCTCCCAGGGATCCTCTGAGGCAGAGGTGGGACAGAATAGCCTCTGTCTCCTACTCCCCCACCCATGAGCTTTCAGGGGAGCTCAGGGCACAGTAAACTCTAAACAGCCTCCTCCTTCCCCATCCCTTCCAAGCCTCCCACTCAGAGAACTCTTCCTGAATAAGGTTCTTTCTTCCTTGGGTACAAAGCCCTGGTCAGCTCCCGGGGCTGCTGGGGCTGCTGCTTCCCCTCCTCCTGCCCCTCCTTCCCTTTCCAGTTTTTCTAACAGCAGCGCCAGGCACCCACACGGCACCCACAGAGCACGGGTCACGTTAGCAGGTCAGAGAACTGAGGGCTGAAAGGGACTGGCCTAGAAGAGGAGCACAGCTGAGAGCCAGAGGGAGCCAATCACCAGTCCCCCGCGGCACCTCAGCAGCCCCAAAGAGCTCACACGTCCCTCTCAGCTCTTCTCCCATAACCCACCTTCCACCGCTCTCCCCGAGCAAACTCATCCGCCTGCAAATCTGAGCCCACACTTTACAGCAGTGTCAGCATTGCTCCAGCACCCATCCAGAACTCAGGCTCAGCTCTAGCCCACTATGGCCCTGGGCTGGTCATGTCACCCTCTGTCCAGTGAGCTTCCATGATGAAATAAGGGAGTCGGAGGATGCCGAAGGCCCCTCACCTTCGAGGCAGGGAGGCTCAGGGATGAGGTAGATGCACAGATGCACGTGGGCCGGGCTAGTTTCCCCCTCAAAATGCCTTCCAGTGTTGGTGAACCTTTGCTGAGGGCAAATTCAAGCTGTCTGTGAGGCCCCCATTAGCAGAGAGAGTTGAGGGAGAAAATCTTGCTTTGGGCTGCTGGACAGAGACAGAGACACACACAAAATGCTGGGCCCTGGGAAGAGGGGGAGCGGAGCAGCTCCCCGAGTGCCGGTTCCGCACGCGTGCCACGTCTTCACCAACACTGTCTTAGACCAACCCAAGCATTCATCAGGCCAAGGGATGAAGGCTCAGACCACGGACAAAGCTTCCCAGTGCCCTACGGCCCCCAAAGCCCAAGCCGCTGTCAGAGAGTCCCCAGCATCATGGGAGTCAATGCCCCTGCGTGGACCCATGTCCATGGGCAGATGCGGGCGGGCAGCTGTGGCTGTGTCCGTCAGAACCAGCACCGGACTTCTGCCGTTTCCTCACCTGGGTGGAGTAAACTCCTTCTACAACACATTAGAGGGTCTCCTGGGATCATTCCATTTTGGTTCTGGGTCAGGGCTGGCCCAGAACAAGCAGGATGAGATTTGGATCCTGAGGGTCGCAGTCTCCTCACGTGCCACAGATGAGCGAGGCGGCCTCTTAGAGCCTTCCAGCTCGAGAACCAGGATTCTCTGGCCTGGGCTGGACACTGCCGGGGTCACTCGGGACTGGTGCAGAACGTTGGGAGAGAGGACCACCACGGTGCCTTCAGCTTAGAATCCAGGACGCTAGCCATTGTGGATGATACCTGTCTACACAACGGAAGTCTCCATAAGCTGGGAAACCAGGGTGTAGGGGGAGGCATCTCCCTCTACCAAAGGGATGCCCGCCAAGGGCTGGGGCCGAAGACGGGGCAGGAGGTGGCAGCAGGAGGCACGAGGGCACGAACCGAAGACCCCGGTCCCCGCTGGGGCGTTCATGAATCCATTCCGGCAGTGTCCTTCCCCGACTCCACGCCTTCACGAGAGGTCTCGTAAAGCAGCATCCTTTCCTCCAGAAGAAGAAGAGGCCAGAGTCCGGGCTCTTGGCCCCAGAGATGAACTTGGAGGCCGGAGAAGGCACGAGGGCTTTGACTAACCTTGACTGCTTTAACTTAGTTACTTTGACTCACAAACTGACCCTCCACTCTGAAAAAAGGGAATCAGAAGCAGGGCGGTCTCCCTCCGGCTCTTGGGGAAAAGCTTTCTGCCTCTGATAGAAATAAGGGAGCAAAGATTCATTCTCAGCCTGTCTGCCGATGTGTGGCGCATCAAGGAGCTGGATGAAGGGTGGGCCTTCGGGGGCTGCCCACGGTGCAGGAAAATGGCAGTGCATACCAAGTTCATCAGAGGAGAGTGTGCGCATCCCATAAGCCAGGCCTCAGGTCTTGAGAGCTCCGTTCCATCCCTCTGTAGTCAACAAAAGCAAAGGTGCCCATCATGGAGGGAAGGGGAGAGGGAAGCCCGGTGAGCTTCCTGGAGAAGGATGCGGTGCTGGGGCAGCATCTTTCCAGGCAGTAGCAGCCTCATCTTCTGACTTGGAATCAGTACTGTGATGGGTTCCAAGGCAGAAGAGTGGTAAGAACTAGGCAAGGGGGGGTGAAGTGACTTGCCCAGGGTCACACAGCTGGGAAGTGCCTGAGGCCAGATTGGAAGCCAGGACCTCTCCTCTCCAGACCTGACTCTCCATCCAATGAGCCATCCAGCCACCCCTGACACCCTCAATTCTTGATTCCACAGCACTGAGGACAAGGGAGGGGGATGTGTTCACGTCCATGGTTTGGGCTCAGCCTCATCCCTCTCCTCTCCTCCTTCCCTCTCACTGTGCCCTCGCTGGATTTCTCAAACGAGTAAGGAGCAACTCTCCACTTTATTCCCTTCATCGGGAGTCACAGTTTTCCATCTGTAAAATGGAGACGCTGTGGTGCAGTGGATGGAGCCTAGAATCAGGACCTCAGACACATCCCAGCTGTGTGACCCTGGGTAAGTCACTTCACCGTTTGCCTCAGTGGTCACATCTGTCAGATGAGCTAGAGAAGGAAATGGCCAACCACTCCAGGATCTCTGCCAAGAACACCACAATGCAATGGGGTCCCAGAGCATCAGGCACAACTGAAATGGCTGAGCAATAGTGAGTGAGCCTGGGTCCCCTCGGGCACAAAGTCCAAGGATCCCCCACCTGGTGTCTGCAACTGAATAACACATTCAAAGTCTCTTCTGGGGTCCCAGAACAAGAAGATGGCGGGATGGGGGCGGAAGGGGGGGATTCCTCGAGGCCAGCTTCTCCCCCCTGGCTCCCCACTCCCTTTCATGTGCTAATAACAGGCCAGAGATCTTTCTAAGGGGAATCCAATTTCCCAATTTAGTACCCAGCAATTCACAGGAGGGTGGGAGTATTGTGGGCAAAGTTCCACACCGGTTAGTCAGAATATAATTAGGGAGAGGCTCCCAGCTTCTCCCGATGGAGGGAACACAGCCACAGGAGCATCGGAGGGCTGGGGAGGACCAGGCGCTCATTACATGCTCGTTATCTAATTAAAAGAGGTGCCTAGTCATGGCAGTGGCCACAGGGCTGCGGGGAAGCAGATGGCACCCTGAGCTGAGGAAGTAAAGCAAGAGGAGCTCTCTGAGCTGCAGGAGTCAAGCTGGAATTCCGCTTGAGCCCTCTAAGAACACGGGATCGGCCATAAGAGGTACTGAGGTCCAGTCCCAGCTCGGCCAAATCCTACCTGAGGGACACAGGCTAGTAGTCACTTGACTTTCTGGCTGTGTCCTCCTTTGGTGAAGCAGTGCTGGGTTTCGAGTAAAGGACCTGGTTCAAATCCCAAGCTTGGCCATTTACTACCCGTGTGATCTTGGAAAAGTCACTCCACCTTCATTAATTCAAGCCACTTCATCTCTCTGGGCCTCAGTCTCCCCATCATCAAGGGGGCTAGAGCAGATGCCCTCTTGCACCAAAAGGCATACAAGCTTCCTCCTATCTCTCAATCTATGATCCTAGGAAGAAGAAGAATCAGCATCATAACCACCAATCTTGATAGGAGACTTCAAAGTTTGCAGAGCATCTTCTACCCGCTGTCTGGATGGAACCTCAAAACGCACCAGCCATGCAGAAATTACTTTATTTGAAGGAGCAGCAGCTCTGGTCCCCTCTTCATCGGGAAGGGGAGCTTCCGGGACGGAAACCCTCCTCCGATCTGGCTCACAACTCCCGTCTGGCTTGTCGTCTCAGAGTTCCGTGAGGGTGACATGATGGGCATCACGACCATCACGAAACCCTGTGACAGACAGTGAGTGTCAGAGGCAAGACCTGAGCCAAGGCCAGCCCTCTCTCTACGAGGGCAGCATCAAACTCTTGGATTCCTCCCAAGATGCTTCCAAGTCGATGAGTTTTTCATCTTACGGCTCTCATCACAAAACCATTCCAGGTGAGTCATCTCCCACCTCCCATCTCTTCCAGCTTCCTGACTACAGAAAGGGAAAATCTTACAGAAAATGGACCAATAAGGAGTTTTCCTGAACAGTTTAACACCTTTTGTTTCGACATTAGCTACTTCGAGAAGAAAAAAGGCTAAGCAAAAACGACACGACGAAGACTGACAGTGCCTGCAACGTTTCGCATCTGCCGTCCCCCACGTTGGCTACGGAAGTCAGGGGAGGGGAGTTTCCTCATCTTTCCTCTTGTTTATTTTCATTCCTCGACATTCTGCCTCGTTTACATTGTCGGAATCCCCCCGTAACGCCGTTTCCCTCATTCTGCCAACTGGGGTCCGTATCAGTTCATGGAAGTCTTCCAGGGTTTCTCTGAAACTTCTGAGAGCATGACATTAACCCACTGGATGGATGCAGCCCAGCCCAGCTTGGTTAGCCGACCCCCAACATTCGACGGTCACCGGCCTCGTTTCCCGTTCTTTGCCACCGTCAACACGGCCGCTGTAAGCCGTTTGGACACACGGGACCTGGCTCAGATCTCCTCGGGTGTGTGCCTGGCCATGTCATCTCTGGGCCAGAGCAGAGCAACGTTTTCATCCCTTTATAATTCCAAGTCGTTTGTGTTTTCTTTCAGACTGGCTCAACCAACTACCTTCCGCTGAACGAGCCCCAGCGTCTCCCCAGCATGGATTCTTCTGACTTCTCGGCCCCTTGGTCCATCCAGTCGGCTAGAGGTGAGGGGAAGCCCTCACGTTGTTCTCGTTGGTCCTTCTCTTACTCTTAGTGATGGGGAGCAACCTTTCGTACGGCCATTCCTCTTCCAGCTCTAATCCCAGGAACATTCGTTTACATTCTTGACCTCTGAGGGAAGGGCTCCTGGTCTTCTGCACTTGGGTTCATTCCACTATGGAGACACACACGTACGTGTATGTGTATGGAGATCGAGATAGATAATTACAAGAGTCACACATCAGCTCTTTATTGGAGCTACAGCCATTATTTCCCTCTGGGGTTGGCACTGTGCCTGGCACTTAACTGATGAACTTAATACATGCCCCCCGCCTCCCCCAACAACTCCTCCCCTTCTTATCCTCCTCCCAGCATTGACTTTGTTTTTTTAGCCCCTCACCTTCCATCTTGGAATCACTACTGTGTATTGGTTCCAAGGCAGAAGAGCAGTAAGGACTAGGCAATGGGCATCAAGTGACTTGCCCAGGGTCACACAGCTGGGAAGTGTCGGAGTCCAGATTTGAACCCAGGACCTCCTGTCTCTAAGCCTGGCTCTCCATCCACTGAGCCACCCAGCATTGACATTTTTAAGTAGAAAAGCTTCTTGATTCGAAGTCACTCACGTTTTCTTTTTCATTAAAGAAAGTTTTGAACCAAACCTCCAAAGTCCCCCGGAGCATCTCGCCACCAACAGAATCCGGTTATAATATTAGCGAATGTGGGGTTATAGAGTGGTCTGAGGGACGAAGCCAAAGTCAGACCAAATCTGGGCTCGGCCACTTACCGGCCTGATGCCTCCGAGTCAGTCCCTCGGCTGTCTGGATCTCTGAGGGCTCCTCTGTAAAATGGGGGTCCGAGGCTGGACTCGAAGATCCCCATCAAGCTCACCCCTGTGGAGTGCCAGAAGGCTGCCCAAGGCTGAGGTGGGCAGCCAAGCCCTGTCTGATCGAGAAAAGTAGCTCAGTCGTTCTTTTTAAAGATGTTCTACGTTCTTGTTCCGTGTGTTCCCAATGACATGTGAGAACCACACATTTCCTAATAATAAACAACCTCTCAATTGTGATAAGTATATAATTAAACATATATTTAAGTTATAAGGGGGGCAGCTAGGTGGCTCAGTGGATGGAGAACAAGTCCTGGGTTCAAGTCTCACCTCAGACATTTCTTAGTGGTGTGGCCCTGGGCAAGTCACTTGACCTACCCTTACTGCTCTTCTGCCTTAAAACCAATACACAGTATTGATTCTAAGACAGAAGGTGGATGAGGGTTTCTAAATTTAAAAAAAGATGGGACAAAGGATCAGGAACTCACGTCCTGACTCTGGATCTTCAGCTCATCCACAAATATTTAACTCGCTGTGCTAACATGGATAATTCCACGTGACTTCCCTGGCAGTTTCCCCATCTGTAAAAGGAGAAGGTTGGACAAGAACCCCCAAGGAGAAAGGAAAGATCCAGGAAAGACTTCCTTTAGAGGCTGAGAATCCAAGGAAGAGTTTCCTATCCTAAAAGGGGCCGATGAGGCAGGAGAAGGAATGCGCGAGGAGACAGACTGGGGTTTGATATTAGTCATTCACACTTTAGTGTGAATTCACCTGTTTTGATCTTTTTCAGGGAAGTATTTAAACCAATTTCCAATAAGGCAATGGCAGGTATATTCATCACATCCTCTCATTACTGGGAAATAGGGTTGTTTTGTTAAGTGAATTTATCAGGCAGGGCCTTCAGGGCTCCTACCAAGAAAATGACATTCTTACAGCATTTTCTCTACCATAGAAAAGTCAGTGAAGACCCCTGAGAGAACCCCAAATGCTTTCTCCGTCCGAGACACAGTGGTTGTTTGTCTGATGTCTCCCTCCTTCACCGGCTCTGGCTTTTTGCCTCTCATGTACCCCAGTGCTTGGGAGAGGGCCGGGCACACCGTACGCTCCATTTTTTAATATATATTTTCATGTCAACAAATATTTCCCAAATACATGGAAAACCATTTTTTAAATTCATTTTTCAAAATTCTGAGTTCCAACGTCTCTCCCTCCATCTTTGAGACGGCAAGTGACACGGTATGGATTGTACGTGGGGGGCGCACAAAGCAGATCTCCCACATGGAGAAAGCCCTGGACCCATCCCTGCCCATGGACGGTGCCGGAGGGACCCAGGATCCCTGGGAAGCAGGTAAGGGAGAGGCCAGCTGAGGGATCGAGGACACTGTGGGGGCAGGTCCATCCCGTCGCTCTGAAGGAGAAAGCAGATCCCAGCCTCACTGGAGCCCACATCACGAGTAAGGGTCAAAAAGCAGGATCTGAACCCAGGTCTCTCCTCCCTCCATGCCTCCCCTAACAGGACGTTCCCTCTCCTGTCCCAGAAGGAGGAAGAGAAACTCTCTGATCCCAAGGCACTGGATCCAGGATGGGGTCGGAGAGGGTGCCAAGGTGGGAAAGCCGCCCAGCCCGGGGAAGTCAGCAGGAGCCTTCCGGAGAGCAGGGCAGCTTCTCCCAAAATAGCTCCCTTGTGTGCGGCAGCATCAGCCCTGGAAACCAGCCGCTTCTTAAAAAGCAGCCCGAGGTTCCCCATAGCAACGGGCTTCCGATGGGGCTGGAGAATTCTTTTCTTGGACGAGAGACCAAAACAGCAGCCCGGGTTCAAGGAGCGCCCCAGGAACTGTGCCCGGGCAGGAATCGAGGGGACCCGACTGATGGAGCACAACGAAGCTGGCGAGCCTCCTCTGGGGTTTTCTCTTCTCCTGGGTCGCTCCTGAGTCAGAAGGGCCCGGCGGGGAGCAGTCAGCAGGACCGAGCACGGACGGCACCCTCAAACACTGAGCTCCCTTCTGAAGAGGGGCCCCAGCGGTCACCGTCATCGGGCCATTCCTTCTCCTCTGCAGCTCCCGGGACGCCGGGCCACCACCATGGCTTAGGGTGATCTAATCTGGCTCACAAAACACCTTCCCACGTCCCATCAGCGGAGCCGTACAGAACCTGCGGGCAGGATCCCCATTTGACAGGCAAAGAAACTGAGCCAGGGAGCCTGGAGGCAGCTCCTTCCTGACTCCAAGCTGCAGAGGGGGAAGGGAGCGGACACTGGCATGGGCATCCCTCTGCAGAATGGAGTTCCAGGTTTTAGGCAGCAGCCCAAGCTCTTTTCTGGGCAGATTCGGTCCTTTCCTTGCTCGTCCAAACATGGAGTGCAGATGACCCCCTCCGCGTGCTGCCCATCATCACCCTCCCAGGGACAGGAACTCCCCTCGCAAAGCACTTCACACGGCAAGACGTAGGGCTAGGAGAGGTCCCTTCACCATTTTACAAAGGAAGAAACGGAGGCGCTGAGAGAGAAGGAGACAGTCACGAGAGTGGCAGCAGAGGCAAGATTTGAACCTGGGTCTCCTGCTGCCAAGCGTGTCCCTTTTCCCTTGCCATTCTGTCTTCTGTTATTACTGTGAAAGTCAAGACAGGCGGCATGTTCCAGGCTAAAGATACAAGGATCAAATCACTGTGGCTGCTTTCAAAGAGCTTAATCGATCCATCAAAAAACATTTATTAAGCACCTACTGTGTGCCAAGCACTGTTCTAAGTGTTGGGCATACAAAGAGTTCCTGCCCACGAGGAGCTTCCAATCTAATGGGGAAGACAACAGGCAAACAAGCTACAGAGAGAGGAAATAGGAAAAAGCTGATGAAGGGAAGGCACTGGAATGAGGAGGGGCTGGGGAAGGCTTCCTGTAGGAGGGGGGATTTTAGCCGAGCTTACAAGAAGCCAGGAAGGTCAGGGGTTGGAGTGGAAGAGGGAGAGCAGTCTGGGTCTGAGGGGCAACCCGAGAAAATGTCTGGAGCCAGGGATGGAGGCAAGTGCGAGTGCCACCAGAGGGAGGAGGGGGCAGCTCAGAAAGGGCTCTGAATGCCAAACAGGGGGTTCTGTTCTTATTTCAGGAGGCACTGGGGAGCCAGTGGAGTCTCATGAGTCACTTTGGAAACTGAATGGAAAATGGCCTGAAGAGGGGAGAGACTGAGGCAGGCAGACCCCCAAGCAGCAAGCGCAATAATCTGGGGAGGAAGAGATGAGGGTCTGCACTAAAGGTGGACTGTGATCAGTACAAAGGAGAGCTCCAACACACTGAGTCTGAGGGAGCAGCAGCGGTGGTGGTGGGAGACAGTTGGGAGGAGAAGACTAGCCAGAGAGAGCCCCAGGCAGGAATCATGATCTGAGGAAGCATCAATCCCAGGGAAAGTGATAATTGAAGATGAGCTAAACCGTGTTTGTCTCTCGGTTTTCATTGCAGCCAGATAAAGGCAGGTGGCAGGGCATCTACCTGGGGGAAGGGCACACTTTCCTGATAAACAACACCAAAGTATCTGTGGGCACTGGATCCCTTGGAAAAGGGAAAACACTTCTGGAAAGCCAAAGACCTGGGGCAGCTGGGTGGCTCAGTGGATGGAGAGCCAGGCCCAGAGGTCTTGACTCAAATTTGGCCTCCAATACTTCCTAGCTATGTGATCCGGGGCAAGTCACTTGACCCCCAATGCCTAGCCCTGCCCATTCTTCTACCTTGGAACTAACACACAGTATTGATTCTAAAATGGAAGGTAAGGGAGAAAGGAAGAGAGGAAGAGAGGGAAAGAGGGAGAAGGAAGGAAGGAAGGAAGGAAGGAAGGAAGGAAGGAAGGAAGGAAGGAAGGAAGGAAGGAAGGAAGGAAGGAAGGAAGGAAGGAAGGAAGGAAGGAAGGAAGGAAGGAAGGAAGGAAGGAAGGAAGGAAGGAAGGAAGGAGGGAAGGAAGGAGGGAAGGAGGGAGGGAGGGAGGGAGGGAGGGAAGGAGGGAAGGAGGGAAGGAGGGAAGGAAGGAAAGAAGGAAGGAAGGAAAGAAGGAAGGAAGGAAGGAAGGAAGGAAGGAGGGAAGGAAGGAAGGAAGGAAGGAAGGAAGGAAGGAAGGAAGGAAGGAAGGAAGGAAGGAAGGAAGGAAGGAAGGAAGGAAGGAAGGAAGGAAGGAAGGAAGGAAGGAAGGAAGGAAGGAAGGAAGGAAGGAAGGAAGGAAGGAAGGAAGGAAGGAAGGGAGGGAGGGAGGGAGGGAGGGAGGGAGGGAGGGAGGGAGGGAGGGAGGGAGGGAGCGGGGGAGGGAGGGAGAAATGATCCAGTTGGCCACTTTCATTGAATTTCCCACAGAATATCTTTTGGAGATAGTGGGAAGCAATGAGGTCAAGCTTCAAGTTCCATCTCTGCTGCCTTCTAAGAAGTACAACCCTGGGGAAATCATTGAACTTCCTGGAACCTCATATTCTACAGCTATAAAATGGGGATAAGAAAACTTGCACTGCTAACTTGTCAGCATCAGAAAATAAGTTTTATTTTAAGCACTTTTAACTGTAAAGGGCTATATAAGTGGTAGCAACTAGCTCTCTGGCATCTGACACATAGTAGGCATTTCATAAATACTAACCTGACCAACTGTCAAAAGCAGTTAGTTACCTGTTAGAAGATGGTAGAAAAAGTCAGGGTTCAACATAACTCACAGAATTTACATCAAACTTGGAAAAAAAGACACCAAAAGAGATCAATGAAAATTTGTTTTAAATGTTTTTATTTTAAAGCAATACAGCAAGGGAGAGCTGAGGATCAGGGAGAAAGGAGTGATACAAGAGAAAATCCAGACAGGATAAAAGCCAAGAATACCAGTAAAAAATCTATTCATTTTTAAATTAAGTTTTGAGTTCCAAACTCTTTCCCTTCTGATCTGTACTCTCTTCCTGCCCTTCCTCTTCCCTGAGACAGGGGCAATCTGACATGGTTTTTACATGTATAATCATGTAAAGCACTTTTCCATATTAGTCATTTTGTGGAAGAGATCTCAAATGGAAAAAAAAGAGGGGGGGGAATGAAATCTAGTATGTTTCGGTCTGCGTTCAGCCTCCGTCAGTTCTTTCTCAGAGGGCTGATGGCATTTTTCATCATGACTCTGGGCCTGTCTTGGATCACTGTATTACTAAGAAGAGCTGCCATTCACAGTGGTTCAACAAGAAATACTGCTGTCACTGTGTTCAATGTTCCTCTGGTTCTGCTCACTTCACTTTGCATCAGTCCATTTAAGTCTTTCCAACTGTTTCTGAAATCATCCTGCTTTGCATTTCTTTTTTATTATTTTACTTAATTAGTTCATTTAGAATATTTTTCCTTGGTTACAAGAATCATGTTCTTTTCCTCCCTCCCCCACCCCTTCCCGTAGCCAACACGCAATTCCACTGGGTTTTACATGCCATTGATCACGGCCTATATCCATATTATTGATAATTGCAGCAGGGTGATCATCTAGTCTACATCCCAATGCCATCCCCATCGACCCATGTGATCCCTGCTTGCCATTTCTTACAGCACAACAGTCTTCCCTAATTGGTTCAGCCCATGGATGGACACCCCCTAATTTCCAATTCTTTGGTATCACATAAAGAACCGCAATACATTTGTTGAAATCTTTTTCAAAAACAATACGCCGTGACCACATAGATTTGAATGAGCTCTTTTTCTTGCCTCGGGAGGCAAAGAATTTGGAGCTGAAAATGAAACTGAAATTTTTAAAATATCAACTGTTTGAAAGCTATGGATCGTTGGGGTTAAAAAATGCTCACAGCTGCGCATTCTCTCTCGGGCTTTTCTCCTCCCATGTCTGTCTCTGTCTTCCTCTCCCCATCACACACACACACACACACACACACACACACAGACACACACACACACACACACACACACACACACACACACACACACACACACACGCCCTACCTTTGCTCCCCAATCCTGAATTTTCTCTTCTCTCCAGATTCACAAACTCCAAACTCGATTTCTGACAGTTGTCAAATGGGGCTAAATCGTGTTCACCATCACCTCCGCCATTCTCTCCCTCTCTTGTCTGTATACCAACTGCTCTCTGCATGAGTTACCCCTCGGGGGGGGGGGGGGGGGCTTCTTTTCTCTTTTTCAATAAGAGCCCCAAAAAGAGGCCCACGAGCATTCTCCATGCGCTTCAGAAAGCCCTCCCAAGCCTTGGAATAGAAAAGCTTTTACTGAAGGCTGACTCTATCCCCACCACTCACGAGGGCCAGAACATGGTGGGTGCTTAACGAATGCTCATTCATTCATTCATTCATTCACTCGAACAAGTCCAACAGTCATGGGCCTCATGGAGCTCCCGTTCTAATGGGGACCTCAGCTACAAGGAGGAAGGCAGCACCCAGCAAAGCCATTCTCAGCCTCCTTCCTCCTTGAATAGACAACATCCCCTCCCCTCCTCTCCCTGTTGCCAAAGCATCCACCAAAGCAGCACCCATCAGCTGTGGCCACCCAACACACACTTTCAGAGAGTCCAGAGTCACCCCGAAGCCACAAAGAGAGACCTGCTTGGCCCCCCCCATCTGATCTCAGGATCTCCGGCATAGCCACATAGCAGGCAGGATACCGCTGAACTGGTGGCAACACGGAGATTGCTGTGATCTGGAGCAAACAGATGGAGAGACAAGGACCCCAGGAAGAAGGGAGATCTGTCCTCCTACAGGTCCGACTGTACCGCCAGTTCCTGCTTGCTCCTGCTGTTGGGCTTCTTCTTATTCCCATGGCACAGGATTGAAGGTCTGTCTGGCCAGGCTGCACATCCGCCGTAGAGCTCCAAAGTCCTCGGCCAGACCTGGGGCTCATCTACTAGCCTGGACCAGAGGTTCTGAACCTTGGGGCGTCGACGGAGTCGGGCTTTTAAAAATACGTATATTCTGCCTTGGAACCAGTAGCCAGTATGGATTCCAAGATGGAAGGTGAGGGTTTAAAAAAAGAAAAGAAAAGAAGTATTTCTAGGAACTTTCTGGGGCACCATTTACTGGAGTGTCTTCTTTGGCAGTCGATGGCACCTCCGAAAGCCACTGGATGGCAGCAGGAATGGCCTCCAAGGGCCCTTTTGAAGCATCTTCACAAGGCCCACTGAGAGCCTGTTACATGGGTGATGGAGGATTCAATCCCAGAAGATTGAGATGAACAGATTCAGGCTGAAGAAAGCAGAACTGGGAGAACCCAAGAAAGAAAGTCTACAATAATGAGAGGGAAGTGGCCAAAAGGGGAAGACGAGCTCTGAGCTACTGTAATGACCAGTCTTGGTCCCAGAAAACAATGAGCAGCACAAGAAGAGAGGCGGGAGGTGGAAAATGCGACGTATCTTGACACCGTCGCTATATTAGCTGGTTTGCTATTGCTCCAACAAGGAAAGATTCCACGCTGGGAGAGGAGAGGAATATATACAGAAATATTGGGGAGACAAAAATAAAAGAAGACAATTTTTAAAAATTTTAAAGAAAACTGCAGTCCTTGCCATTGTGGCATCTCTCCTCTAGTGCCACAAACTGTTGATTCTTGAGTTCTGCTTATTAACTCTTCCGTTCCTTGGGTCAATAATCCTACTTTAACGTCCTAATGACGCTGCCAATGACATATCAGCCCCTTCCTGGATTCAGAAAGCTGTGAACTTTGGCTACTTCCTAGTTGTGTGACCTTGGGGAAGTCACTATCCAACGTGACAGGGAGGAATTTCAGATTCTGGTTGCCTGGGAGATCTTCAGGTCTCTCAGCCTCTCTTGGCCTCAGTCTCCTCACCAAGAACACAGGGGGAGAGCATTGAACTACAAGGTCTCTGAGTTCTCCAAATCCAGACTTATATAACTTATGAATTCTCCGAGTCTTATTTTCTTCAGCCATAAAATGGGGACAGTAAGGCCAGCAGCCACCTGCCCTAATCTGTCTGCCCTTTTCTGGGAAATTCCACACCCCGTCTATACCTTTGGCATTCAGCCAGCCAGTTAATGGTGACTTCCTGCCCGCAGTAAGAGACACAGAAAACCAAGGAGACTCCTGAGAACACACACACACCCCTGTACAAACAGCAGCCCTATCCTGACACCTCCAGCTATTCACTCACCTCTCCAGGTGTCCAACACAAGCTGACTTCAGACAAAACAGTTGAGGCTCCCACATCCCCTCAGAGACCCCTCTGTGACGCAGTGGTAGACGCCTTGACTTGGAATTGGATCCTCAGTTGGAATCCTGCTCACTAGCTATGTGATCGTGGGCACGTCACTAAACAGTTCTTGCCTCAGTTTCCCCATCTGTGAAAGAGTTAATAATAGCACCTACCACCTGGGGCTCTTTTGCGGATGAGATGTTATAATCTGACACAATACTGGGAGCGCGAGAGGCATGCCAGCCAGGATTGCTAGAATCATCAGCATCCCCTTAAGGAACGATGAGCAGGTAACGGCCCCAAAACCAATGCTGCAAAGCCAAACGAGTGGAACCAAGAGGACATTCCATGCAGTGACAGAAAGACTGCTGGAAGAATACTTGAGCATGGCCACCTCCAGAGAACAAACTGAGAAATGGGCACACGAAAGCCATTGTTGAATATACATTTGGGGGGGCATCAAGTGACGTCTTCTCTAATGCAGGGCGGGGGGAGAGGGAGATGCCTGGGAATTCTAATGTAACCAACAAACAAATTAATTTGTTAAATATTAAAAAACCCAATACCTCACGAGGAGTTTTCCCTATTTGAATGGGAGCCCAGACTCGGGTCATCTGGGTGCAGTGGCTTGGCCGTCACTCCGAATGGCTCCACTTGGGATTTTCATGCACTGACCCCGACTTTGCATTTGGCTTCTGGGTGCTTTTCAATGCTCTGGCCAAGGCTGCCCTGCCTCGGTCTCCCCGTCCCTCCCTCCCTCCAGAGGCCCAGTAACTCGGCTGCTCTTGAGAGCTCACAAGCAAACACACGTTTGGGTTCTAGAGAATAGCCGGTGACGTCCTGCCTCTTTTCTCTCTTCAGAAAGGGGAGCGTCTATGGGAGCAGAACGGTGCCTTCGTCTCTCCCTAAGGCTGCCGTTTTCCTCTGTTATGAGGGAAGGCTCAATTGCAGAGGTGACAGAGAGGGGCAAACAACCTCTGAGAATGACTATAATAGAAAAGAAAAAAATTTAAAAATATAATATAAATGTAATAAAGAGCAAAAATTAATAATAAAATGATATATGATAAGAAGATAATGAAAAAATATAGAAAAGCAAAAATTCTTAGAAAAATCAAGTTCATCAACAAGAGGCCCCAAAACTCTCCCAGAAAGACCGCCATGGAGGAGCTTGGCTCTCCATCTGCGGAGGGGGTACCTCTCCATCCTGGCGCATGAAACAGCAAGGGAGGCTCGAGGCCATGAGCCTCCCAGGAGAGAAGGTGGGGGAAAACCCAAACCCACAGAGGGAGTTGCCCCAAAGCTGTCGTTGTTTAGACGTCTTCATCCTGTTTGACTCTTCATGTTCCCTTTTAGGGTTTTCTTAGCAAAGAAACTGGAGTGGTTTGCCATTTCCTTCTCCAGCTCATTTTTACAGATGAGGAAACTGAGGCAAACAGTTAAGTAACTAGCCCAGGGTCACATGGGGTCTAAGGCTGGATTTGAACTCGGGTCTTTCTGTCTCCAGGCACTCTATCCACTGCACCACAGATTTTTGCTAGCCCCTTCCTGCCTCCTCAAAGCACCACGATACAAAATCACCAACACAGACTGCACCTCCATCCATGGCTGATTGACCCCACGAATGTGCACACTCAGAATGACACTGAAAGGGAATTTCCAGGGTTCTGCTCATCGAAAAAGCCAGCCCCAAACAGCCATGGCTCAGAGAAATCTTTTCTCACATCCAAGAGATTCTTTTCTTTCTGTTGTTGGAAAACTACCAGCTATGGACGGTCATGGAGGTGCTCCTGGGTGACATGGCCCTGCAGGGAGAAAGGGAGCTGTCCACACTCTGGAGGCAAAGCAGAGCTCCAGCCAGCCAGCTTAGCAAGAGGGCTGGGGGCCACCAGGGGGTGTTTGGGGTTATTCAAAGCAATTCCGCTTCAGTGGAGAAAATGTTCATAACAGAAGAACAACCGTTAAATTTAAGTTTTCTAAAGTCTCTTGTTTAAAGCAACAAGCATTTATTAAGTGCCAACTGTATGTGTGTGGCACTGTATTATGTGCCAGTCTTTTGCCTTTCTGTGTGCCCTTAGCACAGTGCCCGGCACAAGCAGGCACTTATTAAGCACTTATTGACTTGTTAGGGATACAAAGGCAAAAACAATGAACAATCCCAGACTCCAAAAAGCTTGGGGAGCAGAAAAACAGACAAGCAGACAGCCAGGAGAATCCATAAACTGAGACAGAGATTCCAAATGGCAAAGCTCAGGAGGAAGGGCATGCCAGGTAGTGGGCACAGCCTTTGCAAAGGCAAAGAGTAGATCAACAAAACACCAAGTCCAGAGAACTACCGCCACCACCACCACCACCACCACCACCACCACCATTCAATTTGGCTGGAATCTAGAGGGCTGGAAGAATGCTGTATGAAAGAAGTCTGAGAAAGGGAAGTTTGAGCCAGATTAAATATCAAAGAGGGAACAGCAGCTGGGTGGATCAGTGGATAGGTGCCAGGCCTGGAGATGGGAAGTCCTGGGTCAAATCTGGCCTCAGACACCTCCTAGCTGGATGACCCTGCTGCCTAGTCCTTATTGCTCTTCTGCCTTGGAACCAATACACGGTATTGATTCTGGGACAGAAGATAAGTTTGGGGGGAATTTTAATAAGGGACCTAGGGAGTGACTGAAGCTTCTTGAGCTGTGGAGTGACACAGTCGTATTTGTGCTCTCGGCGGAGTGTGTTGCCAGCTGTATGAAAAATAGATTTAGTCGGAGGGAAGTGGGGAAGAGAACTCGCAAACTTAAACACAACTGTGAAATCCAGCAGAAAACAGACAATGGCCCTCTGGCCCTTAACCTCCCCCATTCCAGGAAGTTCAGATCATGGCAGGCCTTCCTCCACTGACTTCAGTGCCCCAGTCACTGCTCCTTCCAAAAGATGATAGTGAGCCAGTCTCAGTTCTCGGATAGAAGGATGAATTTTAGCTCCACAGGCCAGTGTGCTTTGGGCTCCCACATCTCCAAGATAACACTAAAATGCATCTGAGCCCCCCGGACTCATGGCCAGAAGTGTCCCAGCCTCTCTGGAAGCCTCATCTCTAGGAATGAGGCGCGGCCATCACTCTGCTTCTTCCAGATGCTCTCCAATGAGAGAGGACACCGAGAGCCCACGTAGACAGGATCTTCCCCAGAACCCTGGGGAAAGCCCCTGAGGTGGACTCATGGGAGAGCTTGTTGAAGTGAAGCTAACACCTTTCCATGGTCCCTTGCTTTGCAAAAACCCTGGGCCCCCCCCCAACTTCACACTGACCTCCCCGAGGGTTAGGTGACCATCTCTGCCAGTGGACCCCACCCCACCCTCTAACTCAACTGATTCTCCACTACCAGCAGCAGCTGCCATTTACCCAAACAGTTTGCAAGTGGCTGGAGATACCTTATCTCAGAATTTCGGGGTTGAGAAGGATCTGGGGGACCCTACCATGACTCACTGCCTACTGGACATTTCCAACGAGATGTCCCAGAAGCAGCCCAAATTCTAGCCAGAACCACAGCTCCAGGGCTCTCAGGAGCCAAAGCCCAACCTTCTGTTTAAATAGCAGAAGAACCAAATACTGGCACATAGTAGGTCCAAAATACTCATTGCTTACTTGATTTTCCAACCGACACTGCAAAACAAATCCCCACTATGATAATCATGGCAAGCGATGGTCACCTCATTTGACCTTGCCCTAAGCCTATGAGAAGAGCAGTCAGTCACAAGTTTTATAATGATCCTCACTTTACAAATTCTGAAAGTGAGGCACCAATGCCCAGGGTCAGGAGAGCCAGAAAGTATAAGGAGCAGGATTCGAATGCAGTTCCTTCCGATACTCTTTCCTCTCTGCCATGGTGCCTCACTGAGACTAATTAATGGAAATCTCTCTGGCCTATGTTGGTAAGGACTTCTCCATTTTAGGACGGTGGAATGGCAGCTTCCTTGGAACATCCCCACTGCTTGTATGCCACAGCTAGGATTTCACAGTCCTCCCAGAAACCAAAGCTCCCTAATTACCAGGAAAAAGTGACCAAGCTCAGGATGACTTGCCAGCTTCTTTCCATCCTCTCTCTGGAAATCAAAGCCAGGTTGGCTTGTCAAATACAGAGCCAGCTTCGAATTCATCCTGGCTGCAAAACTCCACTGATTCCTGCCTGGGGCCACTCTCAGAGGATGGAGAGAAAGCCTATCGCACCCGCTGCCTCTGAGAATTCCAAGGGGGGAGCAATCCTTTAACCTGGTGAAATCATACATAGAGCTGCCTCCAGAGATGAGTCAATGGGTTGTTTTGTAGGGCTTTAATCACCTGCAGCCTGACTAACCGCAATTTCAAATGGCCTCGGCCAGGATCAGTGATTTCACCAGGGTTCAGAACTTCCACTGTGGAATGGCCCTCCACCAAGGCAGATGGGCAGCTCTCCCTAATCAAGTATCTGAACCAATGCCCCAAGGCACTGCACCAGGACTTGAATCCAGAACATCTTGACTCCATCCACTAACACCTCTCTCCAGTTAAGTGAAGCTCATTCTGCAATGATGTCCACACATCTCGTCAAACATTTATTAGCAACGGGCTTATGGTTAGTAACTGCTACGATTCTTTATTAAGAGCTTGGTCAATTTTTCATTTCTACCCATTAAGGGTTCCACCAATTACTGCTCAAATGTTGGTATTGGAGAAATTCTGTAATACACGCTGAAAGATTTCTCTGCGATGTTCAAATGTGTCTTCCTTGCTCGGGGCCAACTCGGTCTCACAGAACGACAGTCTCCAAATGGGAAGGACTTCCAGAGACCGGCCACCCTCAGCTGTCCTCAGAGAGTCTAACGCAAACTGAGCACGAAGCACATCTGTTGTTGGCCTGTCGTTTCAGTCGTGGGACCCCATTGGGGGGTTTCCTGGCAAAGATACTGGAGCAGTTTGTCATCACCTTCTCCAGGAATCATTTCTACCATATTCCTAACAGGTGGCCACCAGTTTTCTGCTTGAATACCCCCAGGAAGGGGGAGCTCACTACTTCCCATCACCATTTTGGAATAGCTCTCATTATTGAGATGTCAGCAGCCTCTATCTCTGCTTGAGAATCTTGAGAATCCACAGCCTCTAGCTCTGCCCCCGGAGGCCAAGCAGAACAAGCCCAATTCGCACTCCTCTGCCTCTCAAACTCTCTCCCCCTACCCATCTGCAGGGGTGGTAGATGTCCAAATACCAGCCCCAAAGAGATTTCTCCCAGCCAACAACAAGCTTACAGCCAGCATTTATCTGCACATCAAGGTTTGCAAAGCACTTTACAAATCTCATTTGGTCTCACTCACACACACACACACACACACACACACACACACACCTGGCCATCCCATGTAACTATGAGCCGTGTCACTTCCCTGTTTCCTGCTTCCATCCAGCCTGAGCTTTAAGATCTCCAAATAGGGGCACACCAGCCTTCCCCAAGGCAACGGCAGCCTCCCAACTTTTCCAACAATTCTCCTTGTTACCAAGTTTTCTAGCCTCAGTCTGCCCCTCTGTATCCTCTACCCCATTGCTCCTGGGTCCTCCTCTGGGGCCAAGCAGAACCAGCCTCACTCTCTTCTACAAGGGGCTCTCCCATCCCAACAAAGACTTGTTCTTCTTCTGGCTAAACACCCCAATCTCTTGAGTGATCCCCTGGGGGATCCTTGTCCTCTCCCTCGCCCTGGCTCTCTTAGCCTGGACACCTAACCCCAGTCATACAAATGGCTCACGTTCCTATCTAGGAAACTTGATGGTCCTTCAGTGCCTTCTTCGTGTTGGCAGCCAAGTTGTTGCAAGGGCCGAAGACGAGCACGTTGGTAAATTGCTGCTTCTACCCTAAAAATGCTGGCTAAAGAGCACTGTGGTCTCATCTGGTCTTCGACACAAGCCTGTATGGAAAGTCCTCTCATTATCTCCCTCTGAGGACAAGGGAAGTGAGATGCAGCACCCAGGATGATGGCAGCTACAGATGGGTAAAGTGGCAGAAGTTGGATTTGAATCCAAGCCTTCTCAACTCCCAGCCCAGCATGCTATATATCATCTGCCTCAGTGCCCTAAAGATGACACCCAGCCCTGAGCCCAGGGGGCAGAGAGGTGGCTCAGGAGATCAAAGTCCTGGGTTCGAACCCGACCTCAGATGCTTCCTAGCCGGGTGACCCTGGGCAAGTGACTTCATGCCCATTGCCTGACCCTCCTTGGAACCAATATATAGTAGTGACTCTAAGATGGAAGGTCAGGGTTTGAGACAAGGCATTTCCTAGCGCCACCACTGATCAAAACAAAGGGCCGTGCTGTGGAGGGAGATGCTTCTGGCTCTGCTTCCAGCTGACTTCTCCCTGCTCCGCTCCCTCCCCAGCCAAGCCTTGAGCTGAGACTTAACCAAGAGCCCAGTCGGAGCCCTGGTGGGGAGGAGAGGGGAGGTAAGGCCTGGCTCCACTTGGCTTTGGCCGCCCCACCTATTTACAATTTCCTTGACATGTTGCCAAGTAATCTGGCCAATGAAGGCAGAAATCCAATTAAGTCATGCGTAAATGTCAGCTCCCAAATGCCAAAGGCCCCAAGGAGCCACCTGGTATCGGAGGAAGAGGCTCCGCTCCGCTCCCCTAGCCACGCTGCCGTGTATTTTGTATAGACACCAATGCTGAAAATGAAAAGCCCCGATTAGCACAGAAAGCACAGGCAGATGTCTGTCCCTTTAAACCTTTCCTTCCATCATGGAATCAAGGCAGAAGAGTGGGAAGGGCTGGGCCATGGGATTAAGTGACTTGACCAAGGTCACGCAGCTAGGAAATGTCTGAGGCCAGGACCTCCCCACTGTAAGCCCCTGAGCCACCTAGCTGCCCCCTTGACCTGCACTTTTAGAAGAGAGAAGATGATACCCTCATCGCCTCTCCCCGGACCACTGCAGTGGCCTTTAAGTTGTGACTCCCTCTGCCTCCATCTCCAGCCCATTTCTCCACAGCCACCAAAAGGATCATCCTAACATGTGGGTCTGACCATGTCTATGCTCTGCTCAAGAAGCTCTTTGGGCTCCCTATTACCTTTAGAATCAAGGCCATCTTCCTGTCTTCGGCATTTAAAGTCCTTCATGATTTGACTCTCACCCACCTTCCCAGATCCATTTCTCTGACTTCCCTTCTTATTCCTTATGTTGCTACCAAAATGGCTCTGGCTCCAACTCACCCTCCCCCATGTCAGAAAAGCCTTTCTCTTGAGAGCCAAAAACTGAGGTGACTTGAGAAGAGGAAGGGATCAGCATGTATTTAGCACCCACTATGTGCCAGGCACTGTTAACTCCTTTACAATTATTATCTCAAATGATCCTCACAACAACCCTGCCAGGTAGGTGCTATTATTATTACCATGTTACAGATGAGGAAACCAAGGCAAAGGGGAAATGACTTGCCCAAAGTGATACAATTAGAGTTTGAGGCTGGATTTGAACACAGGTCTTCCAGACTCCAGGCCAAGGCTCTATCCACTGAGTCACCGCAACTATGGCTCCAGAAACTGTTCTAAGAAATGCACAGATGAAACTTAAAAGAACCCTCCCAGCAATTTGGAACTATGCCCAAAGGGTGCTAAAAGACTGTCTGCCTTTGATCCAGCCATAGCACTGCTGGGTTTATACCCCAAAGAGATAATAAGGAAAAAGACTTGTACAAGAATATTCATAGCTACGCTCTTTGTGGTGGCCAAAAATTGGGAAACGAGGGGATGCCCTTCAATTGGGGAATGGCTGAACACATTGTGGTATATGTTGATGATGGAATACTATTGTGCTAAAAGGAATAATAAACTGGAGGAATTCCATGTGAACTGGAACGACCTCCAAGAATTGATGCAGAGCAAAAGGAGCAGAACCAGGAGAACATTGTACACAGAGACAGATACATTGTAGCACAATCAAATGTAATAGACTTCTCCATTAGTGGCAATGCAATGATCCAGGACAATCCTGAGGGACTTAGGAGAAAGAATGTATCTACATCCAGAGAAAGAACTGTGGGAGCAGAAACACAGAAGAAAAACAACTGCTTGATCACATGGTTCGATGGGGATATGACTGGGGATGTAGACTCTAAGCAATCACCCTAGTGCAAATATCAATGACATGGAAATAGGTTCTGATCAAGGACACATTGGAACCCAATGGTTCCAACCATTGGGCTTATAGCCCAAGGGGGCAAAAATACAAGTGCCCCTCATATACCAAACTATTCAGATCAGTCCTAGCTGTGATAGCAAAAACCTGGAAACCAAGTCAGGGCTCGTTGATTAGTTAAGAGCTGAACAAATCCATGTAAGTGAATAGAGTGGAAAATCATCAAAACAACAAATGGGAGGAATTCAGAAAAAATCACAGGAAGTCTTACATGAACTGATACAAAGCAAAATCAGCAAGACCAAAAGAGCAATACCCACAACGTAAAGAAACCCAACACTGAGAAGGCAGTTTAACTCTGCAGTAGCCGACCTGGACAGAATGAAGAGACACTGAAATCCACCTCCCTCACGTCAGCTGAAAGGTGAGGCCCCATGGGGAGGGACACGACACATACCACATGAGACACTGTCATTGGACTTCCGTGTCTTTCCTTAACTATCTTTCTTCCTATAGAGGAGGGTTCCGTGTTGGGGCTGGCCAAGAGGAAACAGTGATATATTTTGAAATGATCATGATGTCAATAAAATATTTAAGGGATTCTCCAAGTGCCTAAAGAGAATAATAAATAAGAAACATCCTTTGGATTCTTTAGGTATGGAAATAAATGTCAGGGAAGTCAAACATGGCAGCTCTTGCCAAGGTCTACCAGAGCAGGCATACGAAACTGCAGTGATAATTCCAGGATCTTGGAGTATTTTCACCCTATCTTTCTGTCTTCCCACCCACCGCTCTTGGGTAGTCATTCTAGGTTGTCAAATTTTCATCAGAGTCTACTTGCAAGGGCCCAGATTTGGGGGTTCCTAACTCTTTCCTTGTAGCATACCCATTCGTTCCAGCTTCAAATGTCTTTTTTTGGAAACAAGCATTCTGAAAAAAGAACAAACTTATTTGAAGTTTACTAATGAGCTACTGAGTCACAGAAGGTTGGAGGTGGAAGAGAACTCACCAGCACTGGTCCTACCCATCGCTGAGCAAGAATGCCCACTACCACACACCAACAGTGCTGCTGGCCAAACCAAGGAGAGAGAACCCATCACCTTTTAAAGCAGCTCACTGGCACTACACTAAAGGGAAAGAAGGTTTTCTTGGCACCGAGGTTACATCTGTCTCTTGGCAACTTGCCCCCACTGCTCCTCTGGACATTTTCCACCTCAGTTTATTAATTATCACAGAATAAACCCATCTCTGGGTCTAGCAGGGAGGATGGAGACCACTGAAGGTTGCACGATTAGGAGAATGGGATGGTCAGTCTTGCACCTTGGGGAAATGATTTTATATCACAATAAGCAAATCTCTTTGCCTTGTGGGAAGGATATAGGAAGGATGAGATGCCTTCTTCACTCAGGGCTGTGACATTCAAGCCTCTCCTTGCTGCACTGGTAGGATAAAACAAAGGATCTTCTGAAAGTCAATAGCTAAAACAACATATGTATGTATAGACTCAGAGACTACAGAGTCTCACTTCAGGACCTGTGTCTTTCCTGCCAAAATCCCAGAGCTGCTCATGCCAGCTGCTAGCCCAGGATCTCCTTAGAGTCAAAGAGAAAATACCCATTTCCCCAACCAAAGAACCAGGAGAGCAGCCATCACCACCATGTGGACTGATTCCAAGTCTCCAAGACCTTCAATGTGAATCAACCTGTTTATTTGCAATTAATTTGCATATTAAATTGGTCTTCAGTCCCAATTAGCTACATTCTAATCAGATTCTGCCAATTTTCCATTCTCCCAGAAGCCCTTCTCAAAGGGGAATGGAGGCATCGTTTCAAAGCAGAGTCCTAGCTAGACCTATAAGGCTTGAGTTTGAATCCCACCCAGAAAGTTATTAACTATATCACAATAAGCAAATCTCTTTGCCTTCCCCATCCTCAGTTTCCTCAGGCCAGTGCCTCCATTTTACAGATGAGCAATCTGAGACCTGGAGAGGTTATGTGATTTTCCCCAAAGCCACACAGGCTCTTAGGTGGAGCCAGGATTCGTACTCAGGTCTTGTGACTCCACTGAATTATACTGTCTCCCTAGATGGTCTTCTATAGTCACTGCTGCCAAAAACCAATGGTCACTTGTTAAATTCATAATAAAAAAAATCTTCTCCCAAAAAAATCACCCAATAGCCAACCTTTTGGTATCAAACCAATCCCAGCTTAGCTAGAAGAAACACAGTCCAGTGAGGAGCAAATCAGCATTTTCATTAACTGCTTCCACATGCCAGGTATGGTGCTCAGCACTGGGGATCTCAAGAAAAAACAACACGTGGTCCCCCCTGCCTTCAAGGAGCTAAACTAACCAGGGGAGACCCTGGAGTAAAGCCTGCCTGCCTCCAGGCCGTTCACACCTTGGCTGGCAACTGCTGTCCTTGGTACTCAAGAGGACCAAAATGGCAGCAGTGGGTCATGGTTGAACCTGCAGGTGCCCGAGAAATGTTGCTGCTGCGGCTTCTCCTTCCTGGCATCAAGGGGAAATTCCAAATGGCTCCTGGGACCCTCCAAGGCCGAAATTAGACAAGAGGCACCCGGGAAGCACGGCCTTTCTTCACCCTGAGCTCATTTCTGCCTACCAGCAAGGCCCCCAGTGAGGGCATCAGAGGCACAGAGAACTGAGGAAACAAAGCGACCCCCTCCTGTGGCCTAATCTCTAAAAGAGGGGACAGCGAGAGGCCACAGAGCGTGAGCTAAACATGCACAGAATGACCACCAAGTCAGTCTGCATCTTTGGCTCCGGAGAAGCCCTTTCCTGAGCTCCTTCTCTGGTCACAGGACAAAGTCCTGGAAGGACTGGAAGAAAAGCCAATCGCTCTGTGCCAGCTTCTAATTAAGCTATTGGGGGGGGGGGGGGGCAAAGCTAATCATTCAAATGTCCTCAAATGTCCTTGCAGAGACGCCCAGAGAATTCGTTTCACCAAGTTTCTCCTGTCCAAGATAACTGAAGGCGGGCGAAACTGAAAAATGAACAGTGACAAAAACAATGAACTCATTAAACCGGCACTAAGAGCGGGCTGGGCAGCAATGACTTTGAAATGCAGCAAAGGGCAGCAGAACTGGTTTTTATTTGAGCAGGAGTTCGCTCACTCTCCTTATCTCCAGATGAAATGAATCGGCCTCCGGATTCTAAATGTCAAAGAATAATCGAGCGTTAGAGCCCAACCTCGAAGCTCATCTGCTTCAATCTCCGTGTTTTACAGCTAAGAAATGAGGAGCCTGGGCAAAAGCTCTCACCCTCTGTCCGGGCAGGCTTCCCCACCCCTGAAGTGCAAGGGCTCTGCAACCACGGATTGCCAAGGAAGGCCCCCAAGCACTGTTTGGCAAGGAGGGTCTGACGAGTTTCCCAACCATGGATTGACAAAGAGGGTCCCCCGATCACAGATTGACAAAGAGGGTCTCCCAACCACTGATTGACAAAGAGGGTCTCCCAACCACTGATTGACAAAGAGGGTCTCCCAACCACTGATTGACAAAGAGGGTCTCCCAACCACTGATTGACAAAGAGGGTCTCCCAACCACTGATTGACAAGGAGGGTCTCCCAACCACTGATTGACAAGGAGGGTCTCCCAACCACTGATTGACAAGGAGGGTCTCCCAACCACTGATTGACAAGGAGGGTCTCCCAACCACTGATTGACAAGGAGGGTCTCCCAACCACTGATTGACAAGGAGGGTCTCCCAACCACTGATTGACAAGGAGGGTCTCCCAACCACTGATTGACAAGGAGGGTCTCCCAACCACTGATTGACAAGGAGGGTCTCCCAACCACTGATTGACAAGGAGGGTCTCCCAACCACTGATTGACAAGGAGGGTCTCCCAACCACTGATTGACAAGGAGGGTCTCCCAACCACTGATTGACAAGGAGGGTCTCCCAACCACTGATTGACAAGGAGGGTCTCCCAACCACTGATTGACAAGGAGGGTCTCCCAACCACTGATTGACAAGGAGGGTCTCCCAACCACTGATTGACAAGGAGGGTCTCCCAACCACTGATTGACAAGGAGGGTCTCCCAACCACTGATTGACAAGGAGGGTCTCCCAACCACTGATTGACAAGGAGGGTCTCCCAACCACTGATTGACAAGGAGGGTCTCCCAACCACTGATTGACAAGGAGGGTCTCCCAACCACTGATTGACAAGGAGGGTCTCCCAACCACTGATTGACAAGGAGGGTCTCCCAACCACTGATTGACAAGGAGGGTCTCCCAACCACTGATTGACAAGGAGGGTCTCCCAACCACTGATTGACAAGGAGGGTCTCCCAACCACTGATTGACAAGGAGGGTCTCCCAACCACTGATTGACAAGGAGGGTCTCCCAACCACTGATTGACAAAGAGGGTCTCCCAACCACTGATTGGCAAGAAGGGTCTCCCAATCACAGATTGGCAAGGAGGGTCTCCCAACCACTGATTGACAAAGAGGGTCTCCCAACCACTGATTGGCAAGGAGGGTCTCCCAACCACTGATTGACAAGGAGGGTCTCCCAACCACTGATTGACAAAGAGGGTCTCCCAACCACTGATTGGCAAAGAGGGTCTCCCAACCACTGATTGACAAGGAGAGACCTCTCAATGACTGCTTGCTAAGGAGGGTTACTAATGACCAAGAAAGGTCCCTCAATGACTTATTGCTAGGAGACCCCGACCATCACTGGGTCCCTTGATGACCGATTGCCAAGGAGAGTCTCCTCAGGCACTGATTACCAAGGTCTTCTCTGACATGGGTCCATGGGAAAACCAGCAGGGACCTCAAAGTACTTTCAAGGATTGAACAGTGGCTAACCTAGTACCAGGGTTAAAACTGCCCAATGTTTTGGTGGACTCAGGGCTCAAGTCACCTATTGGTCGAAAGCGGCACCCAAGACCCATCTCAACACGGGGGACGCCAGCACACAAAGGAAGTCCCTGGGGTACCCAGGTTCCCCAAGGCCACATCGCTCTGCCACAAAGCCCCAGCTATCTTATTCTGCTCTACCTTCCTTCCCAAACCCAGCTCAACCACAACAGCACAATGGGCTGGAGGTTCAAGAGTTTCTCCCTCCGGATGCGCTTTCCTCTCGGTAGTTTCCAAACAGCAGTTTCGGGGCTGGTGCATCAGCAGGCATTTAAGCATACACTGTGTGCCAAGCACTGAAAGGGTCTTCGGTCCAACCTACTTGACTTAGAACGCCCTCCACAGGGTCACCCTCTTCTAAAGAGAGGCAGGGCCCTCCCCAGGGCTATTGGCGAGACGCCCTCATTCCAAACTAACAGAACCGGAAGGAATCCTCAAGGTCATCGAGCCAAGGGTTTCCTCCCCTTCTCTGGGTCCCCTCCGGCCTCAGCCTGGTGAAGCCACCTCCAAGTCCCAGGGCTAACCCAGTAACTAAAATGCCAGGGACGACAAAGAATATCAGTTATCCTCGAGTACGGGAAGGAGAAGGAAATAAACATTTATAGGGCACCTACCCCATGCCAGGCATTTGACAATAATGACATCATTTCACCCTCTCACCAAGCCTGGGAGGGAGGTTCTTTTATTACACCCACTTTACAGATGAGGAAATTGAGGCAAACAGAGTTCAGCGACTCACCCAGGATCACAGAGCTAGTAAATGTCTGAGGCCACATTTGACCCCATAAAGGTGAGTGTTCCTGATTCCAAAACCAGCGCTCTCTACTCTGCCATCAGCTGCCCAAGCTTTTCTAGATCAGACCCAAGACGACTGCTAGCTAGCTCTCAATGCCCTGAAGTCTTCCCATTTCCAGGATAAACATCCCCAGTGCTCACTGGACAAGAGCTTAAGGCCTTGCACCACTGACGGCCTTCCTCCGATCCTCTCTAGTTATCGAATGTCCTTTCCAAACGCTGGGCCTGGGGCCGAGTGCCACACCGAGGACGGCCGCCCAACCACCCCAAACTCAGGGAGACGACCACTTCCCTTGGACTCCTGGAAGCTGAGTCCCTTCTGGCAGCCCAGGATTACAGGAGCATCTTGGCCGCCTGTTTCCTCCTCATTTGAGTGCTGTCCCATTGCTGGCAGCCCAACAACACCGGAGAGTTTAGGATTTGGAAAGCCGGGCTGCCAAGCCGAGGTCAGGGGAGTCCAGCCAGGAATCACCCTGAACTGGGGAGGCCATCAACCCGAGGCACACTGGGAAGAGCCAAAAATGCCAGCCAGGGAACACGCCGCGTAAAATTCAAATGCAACTGGCACATAAGCTCCTACTGTGTGCAAGGCACCGGGTTAGGAAGACAGCCCTAAAGCAGAAAACGGAGGGGTCTCCACCCTGAGCTGGAAGCACGCTCTGCTCACACCAGTCACCTAGGACACCCAGAGAATGGGAGGATCCAGGGCTCCGGGGGGTGAGATGCCCCCCCAGAAATGACCCTCAAATGAAAACCAACCAAAGGGGGCTTCCATTTCCATACAACCCAAGTCCCCCTGGCACCCTGGGCTCCGCCTGGCCCTCTGAGAGGAGGACGGGCACGGTGTGCTCAGTGGGCTCGAGTGCCACCTCTCCCACCTGCCAGCTGGGTAGGTTTGGGCACTCCCATCTCGGAGCTGCCATTCATTCCACCAGGGGTAAAAGAAGGGACTGAAAAGCACTTGGCAAACTACAATGGTAAGGCATCCTGACCATCCTTTTCTCCCATGAGCCATGAGGACCAAAGCCCCTCGTGTTTCCCATCCGCTACCGTGTGCCTGGGAGGGGGCCTCACCTTCCGTGCCTCTCAGCCCACAAGGCCCCGTCTGCCTCGGGTTTTATGGGTCCGAGGCCCCTCTGGCAGCCTGGTGAAGTCTAGCTAGAAACTAAGTCTCAGAAGACTGTACAAGGCACAAACGGCCAATCCGGCCGCAGCCGCCCAAGGTTAGGACGCTTAGATCCAAAATATCCCCTTCCACCAAGCCAGACGGTCCAAGTGACCGGCCAGAAGCCACTGCTGGGGGAGGTTCCAAAGAACCCTCAGGGGGCAGAGGTTTCCCAGCAGGTCTGGCTCCGGTGTAAAGCCCCAGACAATGCCATCAGGGGCGTCCTGTCTCCCCTGGGTGCCCTGAGAGTCCCCAGGCCTCTTCTCCAGGCTCCCTCCTTGGGGGCTGCTTTCTCCCACTATTCTGCCCTCTGGACCTCTGGCTCTGGGTCTCTGGCCTGGTTTGGTTTAAGCCTTTGGAAGATCTGAGACTCCGGAATCCCCGTCGAAGGCAAACGTTTGAATAATGCTCACACTCAAGGCCCTCCTGGATGCCTCGCCGATCGGGAAGTGAGCTGAGCTCTGGGGAGCCTCGAGCCCTCCCCGCTGAGGGTGGGCAGCCCCCGGCAGTCTGGAAGGGCTGGAGCCCACTGCCGGCCCATCGCCCAAGGGCTGGCCGCACTCCCCTGGGGGGAGAAGTCTCAGCACTCCCGAGGCACCTGCTGGGACCCAACACAGCCCCGATTTGGTGGCAGCGAGGACTTCCGGCCCTGTTCACTCACTGAGGGCATGAACGGGCAGTTAGAGGAGGGCAGGACACAATGGACAATGGCAGCAGGGAGAGACGGACGTGGCCAGAGAAGGGAATGGCTGCCATTCCCGAGAGCGGGCCAGGAGCGCCAACAGCAGCGGGAGGACACGAGGCAGCCTCTCATGTGTCGGGGCGAAAGGACGGGCACAAGCCGGGCCGGGGACGAGCAGACGCTCAGTCTGGGCCAAGCAGGAGCCACCGTTCTGAGTCTGGGGGATACAGACGGGGAAGCGCCAGGTGCCGCTCTCGGGGGCCCACGTATTTGGGAGTGTCCAGCTTCAGAGCAACCATAACGGCCTGGGAGCCCTTGGGAGAGTGTGGCCGGGAGGACGCATGGGCCGAGGGTCCTCGGGATGTAGCAACAGGTGCAGCATCTGGCAGGGCCTGATGCTCTGGAGGGGGCAGCAGCAGAGCTGCTGGTAAGGCCCAAAGGACTTAGGGAGCAGCACCCCAAAAGGGGTCCCCAAAACCAGGAGAGCCCAGAACCATGTGAACTATGGCCAGCTACATGCACGGGGGGTTGGGGGGAGATCCGTGTCCCAAGAAATGGGTGACCCTTAAAATCCCTCCAGCATTTCAATTCACAAAGCCAGGCGTCCCACGTTATTTCCAATGAGCTGTTTCTGTTTGGTGTGGAATGCTGGTGGCTCTCCTTCCCTGGCCTCAGATGCCACCCCGCCTCCCTCCCCCTGTGACTCTGCAGCCAAAACTCTGTTCAGCCCTGCTCCTGCCTCACCTCGTGCTTCCACCGTGCTGACGACGCCATGTTCTCTGCTTCCAGGGCCCTCCTCCCCGCCACTGAGCCCCATCTCTGGCTGCTGCCTTCCCCGCCATCCACTCCTAAAACCCACGACTCCCCTTCGTCTCCACACCCTGGCTAGCCGCTCGCTCTGGGGCTTCTCAAGGGCTGCCGGTCCCCGGGGCTCCCTCCTCCCTCTTCACAAAGTCTCCTTCCAAGATGGCCTGGGAGAGGAGGAGCCAAGATGGCGGCTTCGTAGCAGCAAAAGCCAGAACCATCCCAAGAGTCCTCCAGACCAAGACGACCTGGAGCTGCTCCACGCAGCGGCCTGATCTGACGGTGGAGGGCCAGGCGATGGCCGGAGGCCCGGAGGGACGCGGTGGGCAGCGGGTGCAGAAGGAGGCAAACACGTTCAGACAGACCCAGCCAACGTGGAGCTTCCTATTGCCTGGCTGTGCTTACTGTTAGAAGGGAGGGCTCTTTGGGGAGCGCTCTGGAGAAACAAATATCCGTGCTGCCCGGCGGAGTAAGAAGAGGCCGGCTCTGAATCCCACCCCGGCAGATGCTGTAGGGCCTTGGCCAAGTCACAGACTTTCTGAACCCCTCTCCCAAATGGAGGAAGAATGCCTGAAAACCCTATCTTGAAAGTAAAAACCTTTTGTCAAGAGCTCAATGACCGAACCCAGGGCCCCACGGTCCCCCGATACTGAGAGCAGCCTTTTTGGAGTCACAAAGGACCAGAAACCAAGAAGCCAGACAAGTTATGGGACCCAAAGGGGAGACAATTCTTCATGGGCCACAAGAACCACGGAACGCGGCCCCCCAAAAGGGACATGAGAAGACCCTCCCCCTCTCCTCCACAGACTCTGAGCTTCCACGGAACACTTCCCAGAACATCGGGCAGCTCACTGGGCTCCATTTCATACTTTTTATTAGAGAGAAGAGCCGGCTCCCTGCATTCCCCAAAGGCATCAATAAACAGGATGCACTGGACATCTTAGAGTGCTTTAAAGAGAAGAAAAAGTCCCCTTCTCTGCCCAAGCCTACTTTAGGCCAAGACCCCAATCCCTGGGGACAGCTGCAAGACCAGGAGCCCCCATCCCCCAGGAGCCCATCACCCACCCCTGCCCCCATCCCCCAGGAGCCCCCATCCCCCAGGAGCCCATCACCCACCCCTGCCCCAATCCCCCAGGAGCCCCCGTCCCCCAGGAGCTCCCATCCCCCTGGAGCCCCCATCCCCCAGGAGCCCCCATCCCCCAGGAGCCCATCACCCACCCCTGCCCCTATCCCCCAGGAGCCCCCGTCCCCCAGGAGCTCCCATCCCCCTGGAGCCCCCATCCCCCAGGAGCCCCCATCCCCCAGGAGCCCCCATCCCCCAGGAGTCCATCACCCACCCCTGCCCCCATCCCCCAGGAGTCCCCAACCCCCAGGAGCCCCCATTCCCCTGGAGCCCCCATCCCCCAGGAGCCCATCACCCACCCCTGCCCCCATCCCCCAGGAGCCTATCACCCACCCCTGCCCCCATTCAGGAGCTGAAATGCCCTCCTGCATCCAAAGACAAGGTCCAGGGAGCTCAGGCAGGACCACCCCCAGCCCCCTTCTCCCCCTCTAACACATCTGCAGGTCTCCCCAGACCTCCGCTGCCTCCCAATGTCCCCCCAATAACAGGATGATGCTCATTTCTAATGACTCAGGCTTCACCAGGAGCTCTTTGAGGCAGAATCTGGAAGCATCAACATCTCTGTTGTACAGAGGAGGAAACTGAGGCCCAGAGATGCCTCCGTTGCTTGACTTGACCAAGGTCACGAAGCTGAAGAACAGTCAACTGGGATCCGAGCCCGGCTCTCCATCACCAGCCAGTGATTAAGCACACGGGAGGCTGAGCACTAGAGAGCAAAAGGCATCCCTGCCCTCGCGGAGCCTCCCTTCCAGGGGCAGCACATGCAGGAAAGACAGGGAGGCGCTAGCAGCCGGCAGGGAGGGGAAGGGAAACTGGGACTTCGGAGAGTCAGAGGGCCGAGGGAGGGCATGCCAGGCCTGGGAGCAGCCAGGACAAAGGCAAGGAGAAGGGAAAAGGCAAGAGAACCCGCACGCAGGCCAAAGTGGACGGAGATGAAGGTTCGGGCCGGAGCTCTCGATGCCTAACAAGGGTTAGATTTGAAGGGAGAGCCTCCCCGAGGCGGGCCCTCTGGGGGCCTCTAAGACTCCCTCCCGCCCACAAGGCTTGGCAGTGCTGTGTCTAAGGTCCCCCCAGCTCCCATCAGCAGCTCAGGCCAGGGTCTGGGGGGCCCCCAGGGGCCTCGGTTTGTGAATCCCACCCATGAAGGTCTGGACGAAGGCCGGGGCTGAGGAGGATGAGCGGGCCTGGCTGAAAGCTGATCCTGGGAGAGCAGGAACCAAAGTTAGGTGCCAGAAGGCAGGAGGGAAGAAGAAAAGCTTGTTGTCCATCCAGGCCCCTTCTAGGAGGGCTTCGCTACACTTTCCAGGGACAGTCCCAGAACCTCCTGCCTAAGGCTTAGCAATAAGGACAAACAGGGGGCTTTGGGGACTCCCAGGTGTTCTCCCCATTTTTGAGATGGAGAAGCTGAGGCTCAGAGGAGTGGGTACTTGGCCAGGTTCACCCAGATAATAAGGAGCAGAGGCAGGACTCAAACTCTGTCTCCCAAAGGGGCACAGAGGGAACAAACACATATTAAGCCCCCACTGTGTGCCGGGCACTGTCCTAAGTGCTGAACCAAGAGGGCCTCGAGACCACCCTGGGAGCCGGGTGCTGTGACTATTCCTATTTCACAGTGCATGAAACTGAGGGAGAAAGCACTTCAGTGACTTGCCCAGGGTCACACCGTAGGCACTTAATAAATGCTTGTTGGCTGCCTGACTTCATTTCTGAGCACCTGGATTTGGTGTCAGATTCAGGTTTGAGCTCAGCAGCAGCAGTGAACAGGAGAGAGGACGCAGGACTCGGGTTCAAGTCTTGCCTCGATCACAGGCATCTTGTGTGCCCGTGGACAAATCACCTTACCTCCTGGGGTCTCAATCATGACTTCATTATGTTCTTACTAAGAAAGAGAGCGGAGCAGACCCCAACCAAAGGGGCCAAGTGCCTGCCCTCAAGGAGCCTCCATCCTAGCGAAGGAGGTCAGCCCAATGGCCCTAAGGGTCCCTGCCAGTTCTAGCCCCTTTGGACTCCTCTTTCTGCCTCCAGGCCTCAGTTTCCTCATCTGTAAAGGAAAGGAACGGGGCTCCCCACAAGAATCCTAGTCCCAGTTTCTCAGCAGCTGCAGCACGGCCAGGAGGACAATGGAAGGGCCTGAGGAAAGGGGTCAGCCCGCCAGCCCCAGAGCCCTTGGGTTCCCACAGCCTTTCATCCCCCCGTTCAGCGCCCTCGCAGGAAGCAGCCTTCAGCCGCTGTTATCTCGGGCGTTTGCTCCATTATTAATAATCCAGCTCGATTGCTTTCTACTATTTTTTGTTCCCAAAGTAAAATGCTTCTGCTATAAATAGTTAAAAGTCCTATAAATACTCAGACAGAGCCCTGACTTCATCGATGTGGGCACTTCCTGCGCCAGCCAGATAGCCAGCCCATTGGCCCTTCCTTCCCATTCTGGGCAGCGCCAGCCCACACGAGCGCCCCCCACCCCAGTCGCCATCCAACACGTCTATTCATCCATCCAACCAAGAGGCCCATCATCCTCCCGAGAACCAAGGTTTGGACTCTGGGGTCCTCCTCCACTCAGATCTAGAAGCCCAGAGGCCATCCAGTCCAAGCTCCTCCCTTTACACAGGAGAAAACTGGGGTCCAGAGACATTAAATGACTGATCCAAGGTCACACAGGTCCACAAGTCAGACATGGATCCTGAACAAGGTCTACACTGCATGTGGCACCGCCCTTAGTCCTTTCTCTCCCCCGTGTGCCACGGCCATCCAATCAATTGTTGTTCTTCAGTCGTGTCTGACTGTGGCTCCATCAGGGGTTTTCTTGGCAAAGACACAAGAGTGGTTCTCCATTTCCTTCTCCAGCTCATTTTCCAGAGGAGGAAACTGAAGTAAACAGGGTTAAGTGACTTGCTCAGGGTCACACAGCAAGTAAGAGTTCGAGGCTGGATTTGCACCCAGGTCTTCCTGACTCCGGGCCCAGCACTCTATCCCACTGTGCCACCCCACTGCCTTCCCAATCAGTTGCCAAGCCTGGTCTAATTTCTCACATACAGGGTCTCCTTCTCCCCACTCACACAGCCACCATCCGAATTCAGACCCTTTGCCTGACTGTGGCAACAACTTCTCCAGTTGGTCCCCCGACCTCAAGTCTCTCCTCTATCCAATCCACAACTGCCAAAACCTTCCTGAAGCCCAGATCTGAAGGCATTCCTCACCTCCCCCAAGAACCTTCCTTTGCTCCCTATTGCCACCCCTATAAAATATGCATGTTTGGCATGTAAAGCCTTTGACCTTTCCAGGATTACTTACCCCCTTTCATTCATTCTACATTCCTGGAAAATGCCATTCCTTGTTTTTCTCCAGGTTCCAAGCACCACCTCCCATCCCCGCAGAGACTGTCCCCTGGGCATGGCATCCACTCTTTCCTCCCCTGTGGCCCTTAGCAGGTGCCAGCACCTCCCCTGGCGAGGGCCCCAAAAGTCAAAGACGACTTTCCCTTTTGTCCTTGCATCCCCAGCCTGGGTCAAGGTCCGAATAAAAGGAAGGGAAGCTACACAGGGATACAAGTGCCAGAGAGTCCCTGCCCTCGCCCAGTCGCCATCTTAATTATGGAAAATGGTGGCCTTCCCAGCCTCTGGGAAGGATGAAGGAGCCCTGCTTCCCTTTCAAGAAACAATGGTGATGGGGGCAGCTGGGTAGCTCAGTGGATTGAGAGCCAGTCCTGGAGGTCCTGGGTTTAAACCTGGCCTCAGACACTTCCCAGTTGTGTGACCCTGGGCAAGTCACTTGACCCCCATTGCCTAGCCCTTACCACTCTTTCTGCCTTGGAGCCAATACACAGTCTCGACTCCGAGATGGAAGGTAAGAGTTTAAAAAAAAAAAGAAGAAACAATGGTGATGCTGATTGGCTTTGACAATGGAAAGGTGGTGTGGCCAGACACCTGGGGATGGTGAGTGGACTCTCACCCAAGACATCGAAGGAAGAGACTTAGCTCCTCAAAACGGAGCCTCTGGATGTCAAGCTCAATTCCCCAAACCTACCAAGGGTCACCCGAATTCCTGCTTCATGAACAACCCATAAATCAAATCCTTGGAAGCCACCCTTTTCCTTTTACAGATGAAGAAACTGAGGCCAAGGAGTGCAACACAGGTTCATCCTACCTCATCATACACACCCTTGATAGTGATGGCTAGTCCGCTGCACTGCCCACAGTGAAACCAGATTTGGATCTCCAAGTGAACCGTCCGGGGCCCCCCTAAGGCCCCCAAAATCAGGGTCCATGGCCAGCATGGCAGAATTCCAAGCCATCATTTACCAGGAGAGAGTTAGCTCCTATCCACCCAGACAGAACAGCCTGGCACACGAGATTCCCTCCCAGGATACTAAATCAGGGTGTCAGAGGTTTCTTCCAGCCCCCATCCTGGGACCCCTGGCTCAGCTGGGGCTCAGAGCCTTTGCTCTCTCTGTCCTGAGATCTTCTCAGAAGGAACCCCTGAGATAAGATACAGGAGAAGGCCCAGAACCAGAACCAGAGTGGAAGGGCCCAGAGGCCAGCCAGTTGGGGGGCTGGGGCCCTCTGGTCTGATGAGGATTGGGCTAAGAATAGCAAGTCAGTCCTCGGGGGAGCTTCCTGCTTTGCAAAGAGCCTCTTACAAATAGCATCTCATCAGCAGAGAAAAGTAATAAATGTTGAAGGAATATGGAAAAATTGGGACATTAATGCACTGCTGGTGGAGCTGTGAATTGATCCAACTATTCTGGAAGGCAATTTGGAACTATGCCCAAAGGGCAATAAAAGACTGTCTGCCCTTTGATCCAGCCATAGCACTGCTGGGCTTGTACCCCAAAGAGATCATAAGGAAAAAGACTTGTACAAGAATATCTATAGCCACACTCTGAGGTGGCAAGAAAACTGGAAAATGAGGGGATGCCCTTCAACTGGGGAATGTCTGAACAAATTGGGGTATCTGATGGGGATGGAATCCTATTGTGCTCAAAGGAATGAGGAACTGGAGGGATTCCATGTGAACTGGAAAGACCTCCAGGAAAGGATGCAGAGTGAAAGGAGCAGAACCAGCAGAACCACTGTACACAGAGACGGATACATTGTAGCACAATCAAATGTAACTGACTTTGCTACTAGCAGCAATGCAATAATCCTGGCAAGCCAAAGGAATTTAGAAGAAAGAATGTATCCACATCCAGAGGAAGAACTGTGGGAGTAGAAAGAGAAGAAAAACAACTGTTTGATCACATGGTTCAGTGGGGATATGACTGGGGATGTAAACTCTAAAAGATCCCCCCAGTGCAAATATCAATAATATGGAAATAGGTCCTGATCAATGGCACATGTAAAACCCAGAGGAATTGCTTACTGGGTCTGGGAGGGGGGTGGGAGGAGGGGAGGGAAAGAACATGAATCACGTAACCATGGAAAAACATTCTATATTAATTCATTAAATTAAAAAAATTTTTATAAAGAAAATTACAAATTACAAATAGCATGTTCTGAGTTCTGAGTCTATGTGGAGGCTTTGCGGAGCCCAGGACAGGATCCTGAGTGTGAGGAGCCATCATGAACCCCATTTTACAGATGAGGAGACTGAGGTGGTCAGAGGGGATGTGTTACCCAGCATGGCAGTGTCTAGATTTGAACTTGGGTCCTCCTGACCCCAGGCAGAGCACTGGCCACCTAGAGAAATAAGGCCGGGCTTCCCCAGGAGGCCCAGCAGCTCCGGCTGAAAAGCAGTCTGGGTGACATCACTTTCTCTACTTATCCTTGAACGGCCGAGGCCAGAGAGCCACCAGGAGCAGCCCAGCTCCGCTCCAGGACCTGCTGCCAGAGATTACTTCTCCGCTGGCTGCCCTAGATACACAGCCACGTGACTGTTCTGATTTCTCGAGCTGGGAGGTATTTAAACTGTCTACACAGGCAGCAGGAAGCACCAGGGCCTGAGCAGGGCTGGGGGAGGGAGGGGGACGCTCCGGGAGCCCCCATCCCTTGGCATATGCAGGAGGAGAGGAAGGGCAGGGCCCACCGGAGAGCCCATGATCCGAGGCTGGGAAGCAGGAAATCAAACGCAGGCTCTGACTCGAAGGCCGGACACCAGGCACCAGACCCACCCCCGAGTCCTCCTCTGGTTCTGCCTGAATGCACATCGGGAAGCTGCAAGACTCTCTGTGGGCCCCCAGTTTCCAGGACAAAATACGCCCTCCTGCTTTGTCCTTTCCAGACTCTTCTCCAATCCCTCCCTGTCACACGCCCATTGCACCTCCCCAGCAAACTGACTCCTTGGCATCTGTCTGATACATCCCAGCTCCGGGTGCGAGTGGGCTCCCTCTTGGCGTCCCTTCAAGGCTGGTGCAAACTCCGCTGGGGGAGCCCCAGAAGGGGACAATGTCTACAGCAGGCAACGATGAAGGCTGAAGCCCCGGCTTCTCCTCTCGCCCTTTGGACCCTCCAATAACAAGGCAGACCCAGACAGAAGGGCCAGGACGGCTCCCCCTGCCTCCCCCACCATGGCGGACCCAGGACATGGCAGAGAAGCCTATGCCTCCTCTGCGTCACCCGTCCACATCCCCTCGTGAGGCACTGACTCCAGACCGAGCCCGGCTGCCTCAGAAGCATCCCTGGAACCCGGAACCCGGGGCTTGTTCACTGACTGAGGGAGCTTTCGTGCCCTGATCCTCTGGCTTTGCTCACTAGGATACCATCGCGGGGCAAAGGCTGGGGGGGGGGGGGGGCTTCAGGCTTCTCGGGCCCACCAAAACCAGGGTCTCTCCACTCTGTGATTCTAGAACGGGGAGGCAAAGGAGGGAAATGGAGAAGCCGGCATCCTCCGGGAGCCCCACGGGGCTTGCTAAGCGCCCAACAAATAGCGCCACAACCTGGAAGTAGGTGCGCTTACAAGTCTCATTTTACAACTGAGGAAACAGAGGCAGGCCCGCGGCAAGAGGATCTGCCCAGGGTCACACGCCGAGGGCCCATGGCTAGATTGGAACTTGGGTCCTTCTGACTCCAGACCCAGCGCTCTCGCCCCAGGACACTGAGCGGAAGAATTCACGGTGTCTTGCCCATCACTGCAATCTGATTTGGCAGAGAACTCCCAGCAGGAGCTGGGCCGCGTCACTGGAGTTAGGCTAGCTCTGGGGCCTCACCAGCACAGGGAAGCCTGGCGGGTGTCTGGGGCCGTGAGAGCCTGAGAGGCTCGCCCCAGGTCACACAGCTGGGACTGAAGACGGCCCCGAACGCCAGTCTCGGGCCACTAAACCAGCCTGTCTCTCAAGTAATAATTATGACAGGCCTCACCAAAATTTGACACAATTCTCTAGAGGAGGTCGTAGGAGCTTAGCCCCATTTTCCAGCGAGGGAAAGTAAGGCCAAGTGCCATGAAAAATACCCACCTGTGCTCACACGGCCACTAAGCAGCTGAGCCAGAATTTGAACTCGGGTCCCCTGCCATCAGAGAGTACGGGCTGGAGGAGCCCACAGAGAGATGGAGGAGTGCCGGGTCATGTCTGCTGGGCAGGATCCCAGAATGCCATGGGGGTGAGCTTCTTGTTTCATGCTCTGGCTGTGTGTCCCTGGACCTGGCACTCGAGGACTGCTAACTGGGTACTGAGGGACTTTCGAAGGCAGAGTCAGCCCTTCCCAAGGCCAGGACCAGCCACCAAACTCTGTACTGCAGGGAGAAGCCTGGTCTTACCCCTCCTCAGCTTCTGGGCAGGCACACTCTTCTCTGGCTCTGGCTCTGGCTCTGGCTCTCCCTCCCTCCCCCTTCTTCCCCAGCCCCCCTTCATCTCTGTCTCTCTATCTCTCTCTGTCTGTCTCTCTCTGTGTCTCCCTCCCTCCCTCCCCCTTCATCTCTGTCTCTCTATCTCTCTCTGTCTGTCTCTCTCTGTGTCTCCCTCCCTCCCTCCCCCCTTCATCTCTGTCTCTCTGTCTCTGCCTCTCTCTCATTTTTCCCAGCAAGCACTGGGCTGGATTATCACATCCTGACAATTATGGGCGGCCCTTGGCCAAAAGGTGCCGTGTGCCCACGGAGGGCCTGGAGACCTGAACCCTGGGCTGCTGCCATTATTTTATCCAATCCAACTGAGCAAACCCTGAGTAAGCCCCTACTACGTGCTGGGCATGGAAGACCCAGACAGGGATGATCACAAGCCTCCTTGTGACCCATCATGACTTCTTTCCAAACCTTTTTAGAGACCGATAGAGGATTCGGTGCATTGAGAGCCAGGGCCAGAGATGGGAGGTCCTGGGTTCAGATCTGACCTTCCTAGCTCAGTGTCCAGCCCATGGAGCCAATGCCCAGTACGGATTGGCAGACAGAAAGGAAGGGCTTAAACGAAGACAGGTGCTCTGGGTGCTGAATCACAGGCTCGGGCTAAAGACTTACGGGCAAGGCAGTGAGGGGAAATGACTGGCCCAGGCTCACACGGCACTACAAAGACTTCAACCATCCCAGGCTGCGAAGCTTCTAAAGGACAGATTGGTGTCTAACATGGAAGGCAGCCCACAGACCCGAGCTTTACCCCTGGCTCTGCTTCCTACTCCGGAGCCTTCGGGCAAGTGAGCAGCTGCCTGAGGCCTCAGTTTTCTCCTCTCTAAAATGGGAGAGCCGATGGCCAACCTCAATCCATCATAACAATGAGGGTTCCTATTCTCTCTCTCTCCTGTGAGGCTCGTGACAGCCCTCTGAGGTTGCTGTTCAGTCGTGACCCTGTTTGGAGTTTTCTTGGCAGAGACACCCGAGTGGTTGGCTATTTCCTTCTCCAGCTCATTTTCCAGAAGGGGAAACTGAGGCAAACAGGGTGAAGTGACTTGCCCACGGTCACCCAGCTGGTCAGCATCTGAAGCCAGATCTGAGTTCAGGAAGACGAATATTCCTGACTTCAGGTCCGCGACTCCATCCGGGGCACCACTTTGCTGCCCGCCTTTCCAGGTAGCCCATTTTAAAGATAAGGAAAATGTGAGGGTACTTTTAAAACCCTAAGAGGCCTCACCACCCCCTTTAACAACCAAAAAGAACCCCTTTCAACAGAAAAGTTCTCCTGGGGATACCCTGTAGAAGAGAACCCTAAATGTCATCATCCTGAACGCATCCAGGCAGGGAGTGGCAATGAGGCAGGCTGAGACTCCCAGAGAGCTGCAGTAGTAGTGAAGCACTTCACACTCTCATCTTGTCTCCATAATAACCCTGGGGGGGGGGGGGTGCTATTCTCACCCCATTTTACAGATGAGAAAACTGAGGCAGACCGAGCTGAAGTCACTTGCTCAGGCCAGTAAGCAGCTGAAGCAGGATTTGAACACGCGTCCTCCTGGCTCCAGGATGGGTGCTCTATCCTCCATGCCCCCAGCCTTGCAGATACTCAATGTTCCCTGAATTCCAATGTCTCCTCAGAGAAGAGCCCGGGGGTCCTGGAGCCCTGGAGGATGCTGGGTAAGTGGACACTGAGGCAGAAATCTGCTCAAGGATTGAACCACGAGTTTGAAACTGCTCTCTGGCCATGGAACGGGCAGAGCCCGGAAGCAGGAGGCCCCAAGTTCCTAGCCAGCCTCAGACACTCACTAGCTCTATGTGACCAACCTATTTGCCTCCATTTCTTCACCTGTAAAATGGGGTCAATAACAGCACTTGGCTCCCTGCACAGTTGGGAGGACCAAATGAGATCACCATGGTAGAGCCCGTAGCCCCGTGCCTGGCCCATGGGAAATCCCATAGAAATGTGAGTTACTATGACAATGGAATCGTTTATTCGGTTTATTAAGAGCCTACCATGGGCCAGGCAGGATGCAAAATGTGGAGCTACAAAAAGAGGCCAAGAGGGCAAAAGGCACAAAGCAAGCCCTAGCCAGGACACGACACGTGGGAAGTAAATAATGAGGGGCGGCCCAGGAAGGAAGGAGAGTCCGGGAAGGCTTCAGGGAAAGATGGGATCTGAGCTGGGGCTCAGAGGAAGGCAGGGAAGGCAGGGGAAGGGGCCAAGCATCAGGGGCAGCCCAAGAAAACGTCTGGAGGCAAGTGAGGGAGAGTCATGTTTAAGAAGGCTGGGAAGGCAGGAAGGAGCCCAGCTATACAGGCATTTTGGAAGGCTCTGAAGGCAGCGGGGAGCCCCTGGGCAGGGGCAGGAAGGCAACCTAGTTGGACCTGAACTTCAGGAAAATCACTTTGGGGGCCGAACGGGGGACGGCCCGGGAGAGACATGAACCAGATGGACCCACTAGCCACTAGCACAGCAGCCCAGGCAGGAGATCAGGAGCCCACAGCAGGGGGTGACAGTGTCAGCAGTAAAAGCAACAGTGAAACTGACCCAGTGCCTTGGTAATAGATCAGATTGGTAATAGATCAGAGGGCGGAGAGGGAAAGAGAGTGAAGAGTCCAGGGTGACTCCTGAGTTTTAGGACTGGGAGGACAGTTGTAGCTTTCCTAGTCATGGGGAAGGTTGCCTCCAGGACACCCAGCTATAGATGGAGTCCCAAAAGCAGGCGATGCCGAATGGGAGATTGGGGCGGGATAGGCAGGTGAGAGAATCATCAGTAAATCCACGGGGCGGATGAAATCACCAAGTGAAACAGTATACAGGGAGAAGCCAGGAGAGCCCAAGCCAGAAGCAGAGGGAATCAAACCAGGAGCCTGGGAGCTCCCTAGGAGGCGCCTTATCAAATGTGGCCTGAATTCAATGAGAAGAAATGCACCCTCCAATCCGCATGACAGCTAGAAAACTCCAGCCTTTCCTCACTTGTCCCAAATAAACAAAGCCACAGGGCTGGAAGCCTTGGGCTCCGGCACCAGGAATCAGGAAAGTCTGGCCTTTCTCTTGCCTTCCAGGGCAACCTGTCTTGGACCCAGAAACACCCTGGGCCAGTTGAGAAAAGGTTCGGAAGCTGGAAACCCATGGGTCTGACAGGTACAGTGGGAAGAGGTATTCTCTTGGCATTTTCTTCTCTGGCTCATTGTACACCTGAGGAAACTGAGGCAAACCGGGTCAGGTGATGATCTGCTGAGTAAATGGTTGGTAATCTTAGAGGAAAGGCATGTGGGGTGGAAGGGGAGTCAGGAAAGGTGGCTTGAAGAAGGTGGCTTTTGACGTGAGTCTAGAAGGAAGCAGCTGGCCTAGATAGATCATCTCTACAGTTCTTTCCAGTTCTAGAGTTAGGATGTGTTTGAGGCTCAGTTTCCCGAACTGCCCATAGAAGATCCCCAAGTCCCCTTTCCAGCTCTAACTCCATCATCCAAAAAAATCACTCGGCCTCAGTTTCCCAAAGCTACCTAAAAGGAGGAGGAGGAGGAGGAGGAAATGGGCTAATGACCCCTAACTGCGCCTCCAGCACATCTAGTAGCCTGCCATTCGTTCCTGGGATTTCTGCAAGCAAAGGACCCTGGGAATACCAATGAAAACACCCTCCTGTTGCCCCTCCTGAGTGGCAGCTAAAGCCTGCGGCCCCATCACCCTCAGCAGCAGCCCCGGCAGGCCCCAGTAGGCCAAGGAAGGCACATTTCAGCGCTGGAAGGTTGCCACCTGCTGAATCACCAACATCTCTGGGCTTTCCTTGGCTCGCTCCCATCCAAGGGCTGACCAGACAGCAGGGACCCATCCCCTCCCCCAGCCCACTCCGCTGGGGAGAGCCAATAACCTGGCCCGGCCTCAGCAAAAACTGGGGAGAGAGGAGAGAGGGGAGCCCGGTGCGTCCCTCCCCCTCCCCCTGCCCCTGCCCCTCCCCCTCCGGAGCCTGTCACTCGGGCAGCCCCAAAGCAGGCAGGAAGGGTTCGGGAGGCCCCCACGGGGCCCAGCACTGACCCTGCCACCCAAGCGGCAAAGCAAACGCAAACACTGTCCCGAGCCCAGAGGCTGTCGGAGGGGAGGAGCAGCTCCCCGGGCCGCGGCAGCCCAAGCCAGAGGCAGGCCTCAAGGCCGGCAGCAGCAGCCTCCCGGCGCTCCCCCTTTCTCTCCGGATTCCCCCAAGCCAGCGGCCAGCCTTCGGAAGGCTCGCCAACATCTGGTCCCCACTTGGCCGCCTCCTCTCGCTTCCTCCCTCCCCCACCCCAGCCCCCAGCAGGCTTGGGCAACTGGCACCCTACGGCGGCGGCGCGAACGAACGGGTTAACCCGCGTCAGCCTGAGCCGGGTGGGAAAACCTATCAGCTCCGGCCCCGGGCACCGAGTACCCCCCAAACCCACCTCCCTAGAACCACCCTCAAGCCCGAGTTGGGGCTGCAGGAGGCGGGGAGGTCGAGGGGGCGGGCTGGCAGGCACCGGGGAACTGCCCTTGCCCACAAGCCCTGCCCCACTGAGCTGATCCTTCCCACCGGAGGAGGCGGCGGCGGCGGCGGGGGGCCGGGATGGCAATCGAGGTCCTGGAGGGTGGCTGCCTCGGCCAGGCCCCGGCCCCGGAGCGGGGGACGCAGGGAGTGCAACGCCCCGGGATCCTCCCCGTCCTGCTAGGCCTTTTCCCCAGTATCCCCCGCCCCCCACCCAGTCAAGTGTGCAGCCAGCCCGGCCGGGATCCGCCTCCAAGGCCCGGGGGTGTGTGTGGTGGGAGAGGATCCGCTCCCAGCTTCCTCCCTCCCCACCTGTTAGGGTACAGGGGGAGGGGAGGGACAGAGGGTCGCCCCGGGACTGACGAAGTAACACCGCGTCGGGGGTGGGGGGGGGGGTCCTCCAACAGCCCGGGAGCGAGGCTCTCTCCACATCCCGGGGGCAAGAAGCTCGGGGCTCCATCTTTCGGGGTCAGCGAGCTCGGAGAAGCCGGGAAAGCTGCAGGGCCGGGGCCAGGGCCAGGGGCAAAAGCTTCCGGCTGGATCTCCCTAAAAACGCCCGCCCCCAGCCACACTCCACACTTCTTCAGCGCCCCCCTCCCACCCCCGCCCGCCCGCCCGAGCTGTCTCACGCTCGCCCGGCTCTTACGGCACGCATCACCTCCTCCAAGGTGTCCACTAGCAACTCTCTCCCAGCCTTCTCCCCGCCCTCGACACCCTCCAGGGACCCGACTGGACTAGGAAGACGCCGGGCGCCCCCCCCCCGTGCCCCAGTTTGGGGATCCCAGCCCCCCCCTCCGGCCGGTCTCCCGGCGTAAAGGGCGGCGAGGGAGGTGTGTGGCCAAGTCCCGGGGGGAGGGGGCACAAGGGCTGCCAGCCGTCTGGCTGGAGCTGCTACATTGTATCCTCCTGTCCCCGGCCGCCCGTTACAAAGTAGCGAGTTCTCGCCCAGCCGCCCAGGACTCACCGAACTGGTGAGCGCCGCTGCTTCCTGCTGCCTTCCGCTCGCACAGCCAGGGAGCCCTCAGCGCGCTGGGTCCGGCTCGGCTCCGACCTCCCGGACCTCCTCGTCGTCCTCCAGTTCCCGGCTCCTTCTTCCTCCTCTTCTTCCTCCTCCTCCTCCTCCCCCTCCTCCTCCTCCTCCCCCTCTTCCTCCTCCTCTTCCTCCAGCTCCTACCCTTCTTGCTCGCCGGGGGGGAAAGCTTCCAGTCCCTGCCTCCCCTTCTCCTCCTCCTCCTCCTCCTCCTCCTCCCCCTCCGCCTTCCTCCCCCTCCTCCGGCTGCTGCCTCGGTAGTGCGAAAGCTTCCGACTTGCAGCCCAAGCCTTGCCAGAGCTGAGCATGCCCAGTGCCGCCGCCCCGCCAGAGCCCAGCCGAGGCTCAGGCTCGGGCTCACCGGGCGGATTGGGGCTCTCCAGGTTTTCGCGACGGCCGAAGGGAGGGTGGGGGAACCTGCTGGGAGCGGGAGGAGGAAGCGCAGCCCTGGGTTCAAGCCCCGGGGAAATGGGGAATGGGGAAAGGGGAAAGCCTCGGGATTCCAGTTAAGCGGCCAAGATGGCAATGACTCGGGCCCTGCCCTCAAGGAGCTTCTCTGGCATCGGGAGGCTCCTGCTGACGGATCTGATTGCCCTGACTTCAGACTTGTTTGCTGAAAGGCTGGGAGGGAGGAGAGCGCAGGGGGGCACAGCTGAGGAAGGCGTCGCGGAGGAGGGGACTCCCGAGCTGGGCATTGAAGGCCGAGACGAGGGAACGCTTGGAAGCCCTCCGAGACCCCCTAGGTTGCTTCTAAGTCCCACTCCAGGGTCAGCGCTTAGTGGAACACCCCCCCCCCCAGTGCCGCCCGGCTGTGCACTTTGTAGTGTGTGACTGTGGACATCAGGAGGCACCCCGAGGACTGAACTAGGGCGCGAGCCTCTCTGGAATGACTCCGGATTGGTCCTCAGCCCTGAGCCACCTCATAAATTCCTGGAGGGCGGGCTCTGCCCTCCTGCCAAGCCCGGAGGTGCTTAAGGAAAGCTGGTTAAGTCAAGCACTCTCCTGGCTAGTCCGCTACCAGGAACGCGGAGAAGCCGAAGCCCGGCAGGCTCGGGAAACCCCGGGCCCAACGTCCTGTGGCCAATAAGCGATGGGAGAGGGCTGTCAAGCCCAGGCAGCCTCTCGTCATCGCCGGCGTCATGGCTGGCTTGGGCAGAGCGCGGCTCAGGCCACTTGCGGGGGCTGAGGATTGGAGGGAATGGGCGCTGAGGAGACAGCCGCCGAGCTGGCACTTAGTAGGCCATTTAATCATAAACGTTCCCTTCTTTCCCTCCCCCCTCTTCCCCGAGTGACTGAGGTGCTGGGAGGGGGCAGGGAGGAGCTGAAGACTTTTCGGCCACCCAGAACGGAAACCAGCCAGTGTTTACTTTAAGACTCTGGGGAGGGAGGCCCGAGTTCGAGGCTTCCGTCTGCGGTTCAATCGAAAAGACTCGGAAGCCCAACCGAATCGCCGCGGCGTTAAAGCAGCCAGGCTTTGTAATAACGAAAGAGGGTCGCGGCCCCCTCCAGGCCCTGGGGTTACTCCGCCCAGATTCGAACCCGGTGACCTCCCGGAGTGGGAGGGCCAGGCGGGAGCTGGCGGCCGGGGGGGGGGGGGGGGGGGGGAGGGAATTAAGTGCGGAATCTGAACTGGAGGAAGACCCAGGTTCCAATTCTGCCTCAGGGGAGACCTCAGTTTCCCCAGGCCCTTAAGAGTGACCCAGGTACGTGGGGAGAGGCCCCTAGGCGGAGCCAGTCTCCCCTGCATCCAGCCTGGCCTCGATTCCCTGCTGGGGACTCCCCTCGAGGAAGGCTCTCCAGGGCCCTTGGGGGACTCCGATCGCCGGGCTCCAGCCCGGTCCGGGTCGGTGACGTAGTCCCCGCTGCTCCTCCCTGAGCTCTCCCTTCCGCACCTCCCAGCTCACGGCGGGGCTGCGGCTTCTCGAGCCTGGGAGGTGCGGCCGGGCTAGCGGGCCAAAGACCCCCTCCTGGAGGCTGCCCCGGGACCGGGAAAGCGGCGGCGGCGGCCCCCCACACCCCAGTGGGGTCTGAGCAGCAACAGCCACGTGACTGTCCACGGCGCCCAGGGCAGCCATCTTCCTCCGGCCAGCCCCCTATGACGCCGGCCAATCGCCAGGGAGGGCAGGGCAGGGCAGGACGCGGAGCCCGGAGCAGGCTGCGCGCACGCCCCGCCCAGCCCCGCGGATACCTCTCCGGTCAGCCGTCACTTCCCGCCCCCTGCTCATTTCCTCCAGTCCGGCCAGCTTAGGCCTCCGGCTCTTCTGCGGCCCCCTTCGGAGGCGCGATGCTGCCCAGTGCAGGCCCCCAGCGCGGAGGGAGGACCTGCTTCCCATCTCAGCAGCTGGCATGCAGAGTCCAGGCAGGGAGCCTGAGGGGTGCCCGGGGCAGCCCCCCTTTTTACTGAGAAGGAGCGAAAGCCCCGGGAAGGCACGCAGGTAAGCGGTAGAACTGAGAACTCGAAGGGACCACAGAGGGCTAAAGCCCGACGGCCCAGTTTACAGAAGAAGAAACTGAGGCCCGGGGAAAAGACTTTGTCTCCAGATCCGAGATTAAGAGCCGCAATGGCCCCCTTGGGCCAACCCCCTCCGGCATTTCATTGCCTCAGGGAACCCCCAGTGGGGAAAGACCTCTGGGGCGCAGTTAATAGCTGGAGGGTCTCCTGGGAGCAGTCAGTCAATCCCCGGCCTTTGATTGGGTCCCCGCTAAGGGCCCACCCCCGGGCTCAGTGGTGGGATGAGCCAGGCGCTGCCCTTCTGGAGCTCAGCCTCTGTCTAAAGGGGAGACCACCAGCAAACTGAAGGCAGGCGCTCCGGGGACAGCTTGGAGAGCCTGAGGGGCTTCGGAGAAAGGAGGCTGCGCTGTCCGGTTTGGGATTGGGCGGGAGAGGCGGAGCTGAGAGGCCAGAGCCCAGAAATGATCTTGAAGTGCTCGGGAGCTGATGAGGTCACAGAGCGAGGTAGTACCGAGGGAGAAGAGGCTCAGAGCAGAGCCCTGGAGGTTGAGGACCAACGGAGGAGGCCCAGGAGGTACCGGAGGCAGGTGGTGTCCTCCTTGGGCTTTAAGAGAGCCCCGAATTTGCCTCTGGACCAGACCTGGGATTTGTTGGCTGACTAAGGGGACCCCCGCCCCCCCCAGACTGATCTTGTCTCTTCTGAGACCCCAGGGCCACGCAGAGTTCTGCCTCACCTGCGGAATTCCATACATCCTATGGGAGCCCAGCATTTGAATCCAGGGCACACCAGCCCCAGGGCCAGACTCCCTTCCGGTCACAGCCATCATTTTTACTGGTGAAGAAACTAAGGCGCCCAGAGGGCAGGAAGAGCCCCTTCATAGGATCATAGATTTGGAGTGGGAGCTTGGAGGCCCCGGAGTCCAAACCCCCCCTTTGACAAATAAGGAAACTGAGGCATGGGGACGAGCCTAGAAGATTTTTTTTGGAGTTTGTTTTTTACTTAAACCCTTTTCTGGGGCAGCTGAGTGCTCAGTGGATTGAGAGCCAAACCTAAAAACAGGAGGTCCTGGGTTCCAATCTGGCTTCAGACACTCCTTCAGCATGCCACCCTGGGCAAGTCACTTCACACACACACACACACCCAATTACCCAGCCTTCACCCCTCTCCTGCCTTAAAACCAACACACAGTAGTAATTCTAAGGCAGATGGTGGGGGTTTAAAAATAAAGAGGGGGCAGCTGGGTGGCTCAGTGGATGGAGAGCCAGGCCTAGAGATGGGAGGTCCTGGGTTCCAATCTGGCCTCAGACACTTCCCAGCTCTGTGACCCTGGGTAAGTCACTTGACCCCCATTGCCTAGTCCTTACCAGTCTTCTGCTTTGGAACCAATACACAGTATTGATTCTAAGATGGAAGGTGAGGGTTTTAATAAATTAATTAATTAATTAATGAACAAATAGATAGACAAATGAATAAATAAATAGAATATAAAATAAAAATAAATTAAATTTTTAAAAAACCCCTCCTATCCTCAATCAATACTAAGGAAGAAGAGTGATAAGGGCCCAGCAATAGGGGGGAGGGGGGGAGTGACTTGCCCAGGGTCACACTGCTAGGAAGTGTCTGGGGCCAGATTGGAACCCAGGACCTGCCACTACCTCAGTGTCCCCCAGAGCTGGGTTTGAGATATCAGCCAATAACCTTTTGGACAGAGTACCTGGGAGAGCTGGGCCCCTGGGCCTCGGACCTTTAAACAGCAACTCCTGAAGCTCAGAAAGGTAAAGCATTCGCAGGCAGCCACAGATCAGGCAGAACTTGATCTCAGGACTTGGGCTCCCGGCCTCTAAAGAAGGCCACAGCCACCCTAATTTCCTGGCTTGCTTCCCATCAGGCTGCTATTGGATGATCTCCTGAAGAAGGGCGGTGCGGTGGGAGCTAGATGTTGTCGGTTTCCCATTTTGTAGGCCTTGGGCTTCCCCGTCTGTCCTCCTTTCTCCGATGAAAGACTAGCTTGGGTAAGTCCTTTAGCACTGGCCGGGCTGGCTGTGGGGGCTTCAGACGGGTCTGCCCCCTCCCCTCCGTGGTCCAGCCTCACCACAGGAGGGACAGCCCAGGGGGCCATTGTTGGGGGAGGGGATTTCCTGGGCCCAGAATAAGGAGAGGGCCCCGCCCCCACCCCCACCCCAGGGCTCCTACAGTGGGACCAGCTGGAAAATGGGGAGGGGAGAGGAGATCAGGAGCCCTGGCACAGCCGGAGGGGCCAAAACCACAGGGCAGCAGCTCTATATGGAAGGACCAGGAAGGTGGCGGGAGGGAGAGGTTTGCCTTTGGAGAGAAGCTTCTGGCTGGCTGTGGTCCTTATTCGTGTCGGTTTTTGTGGCCATTTTCCATGGGGGGCCGGAGAGGGGGGAATAAAGGCTTCCTTCTCTGCATTTGTGCCTTTGGATATTCATTTGGAAACTGAAGAGCCCGCCTCGCCCCCCCCCCCCCACTTTGGAATGTCTTAGAGGATTTTCCCAGAGTGCACCCCCCCCCAGGGGCACAAGAGAGCCAAGTGCAGCCCCTGAGGCCAGAGGCATGGGGGGGCGGGGGGTAGGGCACCCCTCAGCAGCCTTCTAGCCCTGCTTTTAAGACTTCTTGTGGATCCCCTAAACACTGAGCCGTGCTGAGCGTTACTATGAAAAGTGTTCATTGCCGGGGGCTCCCAGCGGAGAGTCTGAATGGGCATTGCCCACCGGTGGCAGAACCGTAGCTGCTACAAATATCCGGGAATGGAAGCCATCCGAATTGTCTTTGGGGCATCGTGGTCTAGAGGCAGCTAGATGGCTCCGAGGATAGACAGCCAGGCCCCAAGTTGGGAGGGCCTGGGTTCAAATTTGGCCTCAGACACGGATGACCCTGGGCAAGTCACTTAATCCCAGTTGCCCTGGAGTGGATACATAGTACTGATTCTAAGGGGGGGAAATTATTTTTTTTTTTAAGTTAAAAACTCTTACCTTTTGTCTTCATATGAATTCTGTGAATTTTAAAAGTCTCCATCTTGGTCTAGCACCCAAAAATTGTGCACACCCACACTACACGGGCATGTGCTAGTCAATGACAAATCAGAAATAACTAACTGCCCACCTGGGCTGTCCTAAGCCAAGCTAGAACCAACCATTGGATTTTGTGAGACACAGGAAGTGAGGTAGGGAACAGCCTCTGGAATTCGCTCACTTCCTGTGGAGAGAGCGGAGACGCGAGTTGGTGTTAGGAGCTTGGAGGGAGAGGACGCCCGCAGACAGCTTTCCTTCAGATCGGTCACGTGAGTCAAGGACTGATTCTTTCCACCTTGGCCCTTTGGGCCTAAAACTCCCTCTGCCTTGGTCAGAGGTTGAGTAGCCCCTTTCCCTTTTCTCTTCTCTCCTTCTCTCCCTCTCCTTTTCCCTACTCCCGTTGTGATTAAACCTCCATAAACTCCATTCTGACTTGAGTGTTCATTTTAGGAATTTCATAAGTAAATTCCTTGGCGGCCATTGTTCAATATTACAGAAATCTTGTAGCCACATTTTAGCCATTACAATATTATAACCCTCGCCCAGAGACCTAAAATTTCCTCTTTACAGTTTTGGCGAACCACTACGGGAAAAAGACCTATATCAGTCTTCTGATCTCCTTACTAATCACCTGGGAGAAGTCCCACCCCGGCTACCCCCTCTGGCTCTTGGCCCTGCCTTAGTGCTTGGAAGGTTTCTAGAACCTCAATAAATTTCCTGAATTTTCTTGCCTTTTCACCCCACTTATTGCTCACTCTGTCAGTCCTTTTACCAAATACCTTGGCTTAAAGACACAGCTGCCAGAACAGGTGAGTATAAAACACCTTTTCTCTTTTCCCTTTACCCCTTAAGTTAAATTGGGGTCAACAGGATTTTTTTTCCTTCTCCTCTTTGTCTCTCATTTCCGTCTCCTTTTACTTTAAGGAGGTGGCTCAGTAGATTGAGAGGCAGGCCAGGCTTACCTAATCAACTGATTAGCAACGAGGAACCTCAGGAGAAGGAGCTCTTAGGAGCTCCTAGCCGGCAAAAAACAGCTGAATACAGCTAGGGAGCTAACTTAAAACCCATTTTTTTTCTGTTTCCTGGCCTTTCTAGTCTTAAAAATTTAAGTGGGCTTTGCTCAAGGAAGATAGCACATGGTCCTAGCGGTTTTAGCCTGAGGGCCAAAGAAGATTGCTGGGACCCACCCACATACACTTTGTAAAGAAGGAGAATTTACAATACAATAGGCCCTTAGCCTGTATAGGGTTGTAGACTAGGGAGCCACCTACTGTAAAAAAGAAAAGCCTGTGGAAAGTTTGTTGCTTTGCCCTGCTCCCCACGTACTTTGTGAAATTACAAAATATACATATAAAAATGAGTACTACATTCTTTGACAATTATACGGCAGCTGAAGTAGGGGCATTGAGGAATGAAGGATACCTCCAAATTTTTATATTAATAGGTACTGTCATTTTTGTAATCCTCAATACTATATTTAGAGATGAAAAAATAAGAAAAATTGAAGATAAAATGCAAGCCCAATTAGAAGATCTAAAAAGTCTCTTACAGGATCAATTGGCAAACACCCACTCTACCAGAAACAGACCTGTTTCTGAACCTTTGAATGAGGAAATTTCCTTCCCTGAAATAGAGATGGAAAACACCTTCCCTATAGCCCAGTTAACAGACTGCTTCTCTCGTGTAGTGCAAATCTTGTCTGAATTTAATCCCCAAAACCCTTCCCCTGCAATCCCAGCTTCTCATGTTCCTTCTCCTACAGAAAACCAAATTCCAATGCAAGGGAAATCTTGTCCTCCTAGAGAAACCTGTTCTTGTCAAACTGACCCACAGGTGCAAAATTCAACTAGAGGCCTGTTTCCTCTAAGAGAAGTACCTGAAATAGGACGAAATGGGGATGTGGTGACTTTAAGACATAGGATACCGTTTACTCCCCAAGAAATAAATGAATTTACACGAAATATCCCCACATATGAACAAGATCCTTTTCTAGTAACAAAAAAGATGGGAGACATATTTTTTCAGTATAATCCGTCTTACAAGGACGTTGAGAGCTTACTACAGGCTTTTTTAAGTGAACGTGAAAAAAATAAAATAATTGCTCATGTCAACAAAACCCGGGGGCGTAATGCAGCACATTGGCCATCTCAGGATCCCGAATGGGACTATAACAATCCTGAGGATTATCTACAACTCTACCGTTGTAGAGAGGCCATCCTCACGGCCATGAAGGAATGTGCCCACATGAGATTGAAGCATTATTGGTAAAACATAGAACACAGGCATTCTCGGATCAGAGAATTACAAGGTATGAAATAACCTTATTAAATAGTGAAAATATTACCTTGAAACGCTGTTCAACTCTTAACCCTGCCACCTTGCTTCCAGATTTACCTACTTCAGGAGAACCACTACATAACTGTGAAACATTAGTGTCCATGGCAGAAAAGCCTCGAGATAATCTCTTGGACACTCCCTTAGACAATGCAGATCTGATTTTATTTACCAATGGTTCCTCTTTTATGAGGGATGGCATACGTTACACTGGAGCTGCTGTAGTCTCAGAATTTGCCACTGAATGGTCAGCTTCACTACCTTCTAACATTAGCGCTCAAGGAGCAGAGCTCATAGCTCTAAAACAAGCTTGTATGATTGCCAAGGATAAAAAGGCAACAATTTATACGGATTCTAGATATGCTTTTGGCATTTGTCACTCAGTCGGGATGCTTTGGCTCCAAAGAGGATTTTTAACCTCAGCTGGAAAATCCATAGCTAATGCAGAAATTATTAATGAAGTTCTTTCTGCTCTCAAACTGCCTAAAGCCTTAGCTGTAGTTCATTGCTCTGCCCATACAGGTGGCTCTGACCCTGTCTCTAGAGGAAATGACCGAGCAGATGCCGCTGCAAAACTAGCAGCCATAGAAGGACCTGGATTAATTTTAACATTAACGACCACAGATAATTTAAATTTATCACTCTCCTATAATGAAAAGGAAGTGGAAAAATGGAAACAAAAATTTAAAGCAAAACAAATTAATGGAGTGTGGGTGTCATCTGAAGGAAAACCCCTGCTCCCTAGAAGTTTCTATCACCAAATTTGCCAATCTGTTCATAATAATGGTCACTTTGGTACCCAGGGCATCGTGGACTCTGTTAAGAGAGTATGGATAGCCCCTGGTATAACTACCATAGCCTCTAAAGTGTGTTCATCCTGCCCTACCTGCCAGGCATATAACCAACATGCCTTTCGTGGTAAAGCCTTTGGTGGACGTCCTCTGGCTTACACACCTTTTGAGCACCTGCAGATAGATTTTATAACGATGCCAAAGGCTGGACAATATAAATTTTGTTTGGTCATAGTAGACCAACTGACCAGATGGCCAGAAGCATTTCCTACAGCCCGAGCCACGGCGGCTTTTGTTGCTAAGGTGCTTTTAAAAGAAATTATTCCTCGCTTTGGCCTACCAGCACGTATTGACTCCGATAGAGGGAGTCATTTTACCGATTCTGTCTTAAACCAGATATATTCTTGCTTGGGGATAACTCCAAAATTCCATGTTCCATATCATCCCCAGAGTTCAGGCCAAGTTGAGAGGATGAACAAAGAACTTAAAACTATGATTGGAAAATTATGCACTGAGACCCATTTAAAATGGCCTGAAATTCTCCCTTTGGCCCTATTTTATCTTAGAAGCAGGCCTAGAGGAGACTTACATATTTCACCATTTGAGATGCTTTTTGGACATCCGCCTATACAGGCTAAGCCTTTCTCCCCGGCTTATACATCGCTATTAGGGGGAGATACTACTATTGCTTCCTATATACAGGAGTTACAGCACAAACTACGTGAACTTCATGAATCCAGAGCTGCAGTACAAGCTGGACCATTAGACTTTTCTCTGCATGACCTGAACCCAGGAGACAAAGTTTATATTAAGAACTTCCAGCGTACAGGAGCAACCCAGCCTTCCTGGGAAGGACCATTCCAAATATTGTTAACTACTCCAACATCTATAAAGGTTGGAGAAAAGGACTCTTGGATTCACTGTTCTCATGTAAAGAGAGCATCTTCTGTTGAGACTGATTGACTGTATCCTATACATACATTGGAGATAACTACCCATTGACAAGTTGAACTGTTTTATTCTGCTTTTGACACATTGAATTCCTAAATTTAATTTTTCCTTTTTTCTCTTTTCCTTATTTTATTATTATTATTATTTTTACATTATTTTATTTTTTCCCTTTTTCTCATTTCTATGTACTTAAGGTACATATGATCAATATTAAAATTTTATTCTACAATATTAGTTTAAATATATATACTTGTTATTATTAATACGCACCCAAATAGCTTTAGACTATGGGAACCTGCCATTTATTGATAATTGTTGTGGGACTATGATTAATGTTTGTGTCTGATTCTAGGAACGAGATCAAAAAAGGAGCACAGAGATAACCTGGATAATGCCAAAAGAGCTCACAGGTCTAAAAATCAAAGACCAATCCAGGTAGGATTAATGCATTTCTAAGCCAATACTAAGGACTTGAATCTAGTGTGAGACTCGGGGTTGCGACACTTGACAGACGTTAAGATGTAGGCCTTCCCTGTATCCACACTCTTCGTGAAAATACCTACAGACAAGTACCTAAGGTTGGCTACCATCCTGGCTCCATCCATCCCTGAGAACGAAGGTAAAATCAGACGAGGGAATAACACTTCCCTAGATATAAAAAAAGAAATCTGGTCCACTTTTTTCTCTCCTATAGTATGGCAACTTCCTGTAGCCTTGGCTACAAATGGGGAAGTAAAATATGCTGCATTCTGTCCTACAGACTTGTGGGATTAGAAATTACTTAACTAGACCCTAATACAGGGGCCTGTAAAAAAAAAAGAAAAAAATTTTTTTTTTATTCTTGCTTTCTCAAATTTTATATACATAGATTTTTTTTTGAATTTTGATACTAATTTTGAATTCTTCTTTAATATAGATATGTATATATAAAGGGTTTATATTTTTCCCTTAATTTTTTCCCTTTTTTCTTCTTTTGATTTTGAATTTTGATTTTATTTTCATATTGTTTTGTTTTTCTTTTGGATTAACTCACACACTCCCACAACTAAAACTTGAATCCTCAGCTGGACTCAGTGTTTTTTTCAACACTTTCTTCAGGGGGGATTGTATTTCATCAAATCCAAGATTTAAATTTTGTTCGAGATAAATCTTCAGAGAAGAAGCTTGCTAACTAACTGAATCCAGAGAATGAACTGTTTGCAGAAAGATATCTAAACCTTTTCACTACAGGAAGATCCAGAATGAACCTTGGGGTGTGGTTGATTGAACATTTTTTAATGTACACTCTTATGCCAAAGGGGACTGCCCCCTAATTGGCTTTTGTCAATGCGCCCAGCAAAACATTGGTTTGCTGTCTTTCTCTCTCCTCTGTTTCCCCATATTTACAGCTATTATAATTTTCCACTTAGTAAAAAAAAAAAATTTGTATACACTTACAGTTAGAAATTTTTGGGGTGCAGTATGCTTATGTTTAGTGATCAATTGGGGAGACTAGTCTCCCAATCATCATCAGGGGGGATTGTGAATTTTAAAAGTCTCCATCTTGGTCTAGCACCCAAAAATTGTGCACACCCACACTACACGGGCATGTGCTAGTCAATGACAAATCAGAAATAACTAACTGCCCACCTGGGCTGTCCTAAGCCAAGCTAGAACCAACCATTGGATTTTGTGAGACACAGGAAGTGAGGTAGGGATCAGCCTCTGGAATTCGCTCACTTCCTGTGGAGAGAGCGAGACGCGAGTTGGTGTTAGGAGCTTGGAGAGGGAGGATACCCGCAGACAGCTTTCCTTCAGATCGGTCACGTGAGTTAAGGACTGATTCTTTCCACCTGGGCCTTTAGGCCTAAAACTCCCTCTGCCTTGGTCAGAGGTTGAGTAGCCCCTTTTCCCTTTTTCTCTTCTCTCCTTCTCTCCCTCTCCTTTTCCCTACTCCCGTTGTGATTAAACCTCCATAAACTCCATTCTGACTTGAGTGTTCATTTTAGGAATTTCATAAGTAAATTCCTTGGCGGCCATTGTTCAATATTACAGAAACCTTGTAGCCACATTTTAGCCATTACAATATTATAACCCTCTCCCAGAGACCTAAAATTTCCTCTTTACAATTCTAAGACAGAAGAGCGATAAGGGCCAGGCAATGGGGTGTGAGTGACTTGCCCAGAGTCACAAAGCTAGGAAGTATGTGAGGTCAGATCGGAACCCAGGACCTCTCATCTCCATGCCTGGCTCTATATCCACTGAGCCACCCAACTGCTCCCCATATTGCTTCTGAAATTGAATCCAGAGCTCTCCAGTCCTCTCACCAGTTCTGATTGCCTTCCAGATAACCAATGACTTTTTTGCAATGTGACTCCTGAAACCAAACAGTGATCTGTCAGACAACTGTCACTGCCACTCTTGGATCCCGCTTGGACCCCATCTTATTGATGTCTGCGACCCCCTGGCTTCATTTGACCGCTTTATCACACCATTAACACCATGACACCTTCAAGTGGACTCACACTGACACATTTTTCCCACCCTGTAACTTCCTTCAGATAACAGGGAGGGCAGAGTTAGTTTCATCATTTGAGATGGAAAGAGTTAAACATGTAATTCTCTTTGAGAGGTTATCCTGCCTCTGAAATATACAGTTTACCCAGAATAGCCAATAGCAGCTCTTTCTTATCGGGGCTTCTAACAAAAAGGGAAACACAACTCAGTCCAAGAAGACTCTGCCACTCATCCTGGGCGACCCCAGAAGTGGGTTAGTGTGGTTTCGCTCCATCCTTCCTGCTCCATGTGACAGCTGCTTGTGTAAAAGGGAGCCAGTTTCAGCTGACTATAAAAGGAAACTTTGTCATCATTAGAATGGTGCAAAAATAGAAAGAACTTCAAAATGTCCAGGTTGTCTGACCACTTGTAACAAATATTGTAAATAGACTGCATCCTTGGGGGAAGGTTTAGGTTAGATCAGGCATCCTTAGCCTTTTATGGGTCATAGACCCCTGACTGTGAACCTCTTCTCAGAATCCATTTTTATTTCCTACATTTGTAACTGAAGAAAATGATCAATTTCAGTTCAAGTGATGAAAATAAAGATTGAATTTCTCCCCATCCAAGTTCCCAGGGACCCTGATATCTCTTATCACTCCAGAACTAGATCTCTGATCCTATTAAATACTGCCTTTGTTGGTTAGTACCTGTATGACCCTGGGAAAGCAACACACTCTTTGGGCCCCAGGTTCATTCTCATAAACAAGGAGATTGTACTAGGTAGCCTCTGGGATCCATTCCACCTCCAGACCTTTGTTCCTGTGTCCTCTCAGAGCCTCAGTTTCCCCAAATGTAAACTTCTCCATTGGTCAAGTTTCTCCTTTGCAAAATGGAGATAAAAACCCTCCCCTACTTGGTTGTAAGGCAATTAAAATGAATGTACAATAACTCGAGTATTATGAGATTTATTAATAACAACTTGAAATAAAGGACTAGAGTAAAACCCACCTAACTCAACCCTGAGGAAGAGAGGGCGGAGACACCAAACTATATACAAATGTGACCTGCAATGTGGTGGAGAGAGGAGAGGAATTCTGGGAAATACTGAAGGACTTCTGGGGGATGAAGTCCAAGGTTCAAAATTCTAATTAATACAAGGCCATGTGAATAGACGAGATTTCTACTTTTTTCAGTGGGTTCTAGTAGCCAAGAATAAATCCACTTTCAGGAAGAGAAGAGCAGTCCTGAGAGGTGTCTGGAACCACCCAATGAGCTGTTGCATGAAAAGATGACCGTTCACAGCAGGAAGTGGGCTACTTCAAGACTGACTCACTTGTTCAGCTTCAACAGAAGAGCCCAGGGTGAAACTGAGGCATTCTCAGCTCTTTGGTGTGGTCTTCTGGAAGCAATTCCCCAATGGGAAACCCAAACCCACTGAGTAAGACCAGGTGAGCCAGGTAGAACGGGATTCCCCTCCTGCCTCTGCCTCATCCTTGATGCTTTCCTCACCTCTTTAAGCCTTGATTTCCCTCTCTGTAAAATGGAGAGAATAATGTCCATACTAATTAGCTCTGCCAGGTGTCTGAGGATCAAAAGAGAAGGCCACAGAGCTGCTTTTACAGAGCGTGCCAAGTCCTGTTATTAAAGGGATGTAAACAACGTTCTTGGGCCAAAGCATTTCACTGTCTGAGCACTGAGATCGAGCCGCCAAAAAAGATTTGTTGCCTCCAGAAGCTCATAGTACAGGCTGGGGGAAAGCGAGAGTTTGAACGAGGGCCTGATTTTTATTACTGAATATCTTCCTCATCTTCCCTAAAATATGAGCTCCTGAAAGGGAGGCACCTGGAGGTCAGCCCCTATTCAGAACTAGCGCTTTAGCCCACACCAGTGTTGCCCTTTTGACAGACCAACCCAGAGGACACATTCATTTCGAGCAAAAGGCATTTAATTAAACAGCATCACCTAGGAAGGTAGAGACAAGAAAACTATGTCTCCCCCTCCCCCATACCCATAAGGTGGCACTTTACTGACAATTCCTACACCTGAGAGATGCATAGGGAATATGCCAGGAAGAAGGAATGGATCACAAATGTGCCCAAAGCCACCAGCCCTTCCCTACCTACTGAGCTTCCCTAAACTCCTGATGGCTTCTGCTGAGCCATACAAATCACCGGTGTCACCTGCACTGTGCCAGGATCAGCTGATACAGGCTGCAAAGAACAGAAAAGGCCATCCAGTACAACCCCATCATTTTATGAAAAAGGCCTGACTAAAGTCATAACAGAGTCAGTAGCAAAGCCAAGATCTGAAACCCAGAACTTCTGATTCCCAATCCAGTCCTCATCCCCTCTCCCAGGCTCCTTCTCCACTGAATCCTTGCCATCTGCTAAGCTGCCTCAAAGAAGAGTGGTTATTACATTTTGTATGTGTTTAGCCCATAGCCTCAAGTCTATTTTATTTTCATCCAAAGTTTGACAATAAAAACCCTTGGATGGACCAAGGATGACTTTTTTTTTTGTATTTGAACATTTTTATTTAATTAGTTAATTTAGAATATTTTCCTATGTTAACATGATTATGTTCTTTCCCTCCTCTCCTTCCACCCCCTCCAGTAGCCAACAAGCAATTCCACTGGGTTTTACATGTGTCATTGATCAAGACCTATTTCCATATTATTGACATCGGCATTAGCGTGATCGTTTAGAGTCTACATCCCCAGTCATATCCCTATAGACCCATGTGATCAAGCAGTTGTTTTTCTTCTGTGTTTCTACTCCCACAGTTCTTCCTCTGAATGTGAATAGTGTTCTTTCTCATAAGTTCCTCAGAATTGTCCTGGATCATTGCATTGTTACTAATAGAGAAGTCCATTACATTCAATTGTGCCACAGTGTATCAGTCTCTGTGTACAATGTTCTCCTGGTTCTGCTCCTTTCACTCTGCATCACTTCCTGGAGGTTGTTCCAGTTCACATGGAATCCCTCCAGTTCATCATTCCTTTGAGCACAATAGTATTCCATCATTGACATATACCACAATTTGTTCAGCCATTCCCCAATCGATGGACATCTCATTTTCCAATTTTTTGCCACCATAAAGAGCGCAGCTATGAATATTCTTGTACAGGGTCAAGGATGACTTCTGATTGGCATTTCCTTCCAGACTGCCTGACTACTGTTTGGGTCAGGATGACAGGAGTTCCTTTCATCCCTCATCTGAATCCCCTGCTACTAGCACAAAGTTCATGCAAACTCTCCAAGTTACACTTTGCAAGTGTTGATGGGTAGGATGGCAGTGGTCATCTTTGTCCTATATGCCTTCCAGAACCAAAATTGCTACTTTCCCTCCATGTAAATCCAGACCAGGGGACTACTTAAATCCTTGAAGGATGCAGAATTTCAAACACTAAGGTGTTGCCTAAAGCCATTAGTCTGGTGTCTTGAGTTACCTTGGCTGGAAAAATTATCAAGTGGCCAAACTTCTGAAAATCCTCTCCACACTTAGGCTGCTCATCACCTAATAAATATTCGGCCCAGCAGGTACTCAGTGCAGTTGTCTCTTGCTGCCAAAAAACTTCAGATGCTCTTAGTGCCCTCCCCCTTTTAGACCCCTGAAGCAAAGCTCTGCCCACACCACTCTAGTTATGATGCTGGTCCTTTTATCCTGACCTTTTGCTGACCAAAATTTCCAGAATATTTGCTGCCACTTCATCTTTGGAAGTTTGACAACTATATTTCTCCGTCGTCGGACTCTAGTAAATGCTACACTGATCGTATTTGGCATGTTGGGTACTCAAACGTTTATAGAAAATATAAATATTACATAAAGAGAATTTGTGTTGAGACAAGCAGGAAGTAGGGATGGCATCACAAATTGTGCAAAACTGGAGTTAAACCATCATATTTTTAAAATGAGACTAACAAAACATGATATGGACCTGGGAAACACACAACTCACAAATGTCTGTTTCCCAGTGAGTTGTACCTTCTACCATGATAGCAAAGAATAAATTAGTTGTCTATTATTTTATACCAAATTCTTGGTTGAAAGACCTTACTGAATTCTAATCCAATCCTCTCGTTGTCCCACCCCCCACCCCCATTTTACAGGTGAGGAATCTGAAATCCCAAAAAGAGGAGGACTCAGTGTCACATCCCTAACAACCTGCAGAGCTAAGGTTTGGGGTCTCCCTTGATTCCCAAGTCCCTTAACTCTAGCGCTCTAGTACTCTGACAACGTGCTTGCTACTCAATGAACCAGCACTAAAAACTTGTCTAGGGCTTGGCCTGCACCAATGGCATTCTTCAGATAACCTCAGTCTAGCCAGACACACTAATGGGCCCCATTCACAAGGAATACGTGGGTTCTTTGAGCTTTTGTGGATCCCTGTGGGTGAGAGAGGGAAGAACATCCTGAATTTCAGCCAAGTGATTTCCTCCTCCTATTGTTGGGGGAGCCTGGGGGCTTTGGGCAAAAGTATACTTGCTAAATGACAAGGGAGTGGTGGAGTCTCTCTCTCTCTCTCTCTCTCTCTCTCTCTCTCTCTCTCTCTCTCTCTCTCTCTCTCTCTCTCTCTCTCTCTCTTTTTCTGTGTGTGTGTGTGTGTGTGTGTGTTGGTGTCTCTATGTCTCTGTATGTCTCTCTATCTCTCTGTCTCTGAGTCTGTGTCTGTCTCTTTCTCTGTGTGTCTGAGTCTGTATCTCTGTCTGTCTGTCTCTATGTTTCTGTCTGTGTCTGTGTCTCTCTGTCTGTCTCTTGTCTCTGTCTCCCTCTCCCTCTCTCTCTGTCTCTCTGTGTCTGACTCTCTGTATCTGTCTGTCTGTCGGTCTGTCTGTCTCTCTGTGTTGGTGTCTGTCTGTCTGTATCTCTCTATCTGTCTCTCTATCTCTCTGTCTCTGAGTCTGTGTCTGTCTCTTTCTCTGTGTGTCTGAGTCTGCATCTGTGTCTGTCTGTCTCTATCTCTGTCTCTGTATGTTTCTCTGTCTGTCTCTTGTATCTGTCTCTGTCTCTGTCTCCCTCTCCCTCTCTCTGTCTCTGTCTCTGTCTGTCTGTCTCTCTCTGTGTGTCTCTGTCTCTGTCTGTCTGTCTGTCTGTCTGTCTGTCTGTCTCTCTGCTGTGGGGAAGGCCCCCTTACATGAAATAATGCTAACTAGCTCTTTTTCACAGAAATGCACCCAAACGTCTATCACTCTATCACCATCCTTCTGATTCCAGGGCTTTAAATATATGGAATGTTGGGAAAGTAATTTAAAAATGAGATCTGAAGAGTAGGAGACTCTGCAGCCATTCTGTGCTCTGAAACACTGGAGCTCCCTCTGTAGACCAATGGGAAAAGGAAGGCACTGGAAAAGCCTGAAGTCTTCAGGATTATGTAGTCCAAGCAACCCATTTTACAGATGAGGTCTGGAATGGCATGATGTCGAGGAATTGGAGTTAGGGTAGCTTTTGTTTCATTTTTCACCCAAGCAAAGGGATAGTTTATTTTATAAACTGATGCCCACTAAGGTTAAATGACGTGCTCAGGGTCACAAAGAAAGTATCTGAGGCAGGATTTGAACTCATCTTCCAGACTTCAGGTTCAGAAGTGTCTCCACCGTACTGCGATTCCCTTCCTCCTCCCCCATTTCTCCTCTTCTTTAGGCTAACCAGCCCTGATTTCTCTAACTGCCCTTAATCTGGCATGAACTTAATGGAGTCAGCACAGAGTGCTGAGTTTGAGTCCTGGCTCTTTGACTATCCAATGGAACTCCAGACCAGACCTAGTTTTCCTTCTTAATTGGTCCCGCTGCTGCCTGCCTGCTCTTGGAGTCCCAGGAATCCAGGGGAACCAATTAGACCTTTAAAAAGACACAAGCGCCTCTGAAGGGCGTTCTAGCTTCCTGGAGGCCGCCATTAGGAAATGCAAAGGAATTGTCCTTGTTTTCTCATTTGGTTGTTTTTCCTGGCCTTATTGTCTGGCCACAGGAGGCTGCTGGGCTGTGGTGGCAGGAAGGGCATTTGACTTGGAGTGATAAGTCCTAGATTCCAATCCAGGCTCTTACACTGCCCGACTCGGTGGCCTGGGAAAAGTCCTCACCACTTCAGCTTTTCCCCTGGTAAGATTATGCTACCAACGTGTCCAGGTCGTTGTGAGGAAAATGCTTCCTAAACCTTTGCTGTGACTCGGTCATTTTTTTCAGTCGTGCCTGACTCGCTGTGACCCCAGTTTGGGGTTTTCATAGTGAAGATAGTGGAGAGGTTGGCTGTTTCCTTCTCCAGCTCACTTTCTAGAAGAGTAAACTGAGGCAAACAGGGGAAAGTGACTTGTCCAGGGTCTGAAATGTCTGAGATGGGATTTGAACTTGGGAAGAGTCTTCCTGGCTTCCGACCCGGCGCTCTAACCAATGAGCCACCTCCTGGCTGCCCACTGCCTTCTGTAAATTATTCAGCGGTCCGCACTTCTGGGGTGCTTTCCAGTTGGCTTCACAAATTTGATCTCGTTAGATAGTAACAAATAACAAACCCCAGTGAGATTGGGCCGCTTGCGCATCACCAGTGTAGCCGGCCCAGCTCTCTGCCTTAGAGGCTTAGGGAAGAAGACCTGGAGCATGGAGGAGTAAGAGGAGCTTTCCTAGGGTCAGAGATGGGTCTGGAACCCAGGCCAGCTCCCGGGCCACCATCTTTATTGCAGATCAGATAACGTGGCAGCATCTCCCAAGCCTTTGGAAAGCCTCCCTGGATGCTGAGCCCAGCCTGGGAGGGCGCCCAAATGAAGCTTCCCCATCACAGGAGAGCGGCCTGGGCGCTGGGCGCTGGGCGCTTGCCTCTGTCTCTCCCCATCCCCATGGGAAGCCTAGGACAGCGGCCAGGAAAGGGCAGGCTGGCAAGCAGACAAGAGGAGCTCGGGGCCTCCCCCTCTCGTTCTGGGAGCTGGCTGGACCCAGTTTCCCAGACAGCAGAGCCCAGGCAGCTACAGGGGCCAGAGAAAGGATTTCTTCTCTGCCCAGCCTGAAGAATAGACTAAAATGAAGGATGGCCCCTCCCAAAAGCATTTCCCAGGCCATTGGAGCAGGAAGGGGTCCCCAGAGGGGCAAGAAGAGCCCCTGAAACCCCTCCTTTTAACAGCTGGGGAAACCCTAGCCCTGGGAAAGGAATACAGGCTACAGCCTAGCAGGGGCAGGATTGGAGTCCTCCCAGCATCCTGTCTCTCAGGTGGGAAATGTGGGAAAAGCCTCATCGCCCAGGGTGTGGGAGGGAAATGTGGGCCTTTGCACACCCCCACCCCCAGGCCTGTCTGGGACATTTTTACTCACTTACTAAAGGATTACTGACACAAGAGCCAGCCGTGCCCCAGGGACATCTGAGAGGCAGCCATGTCTGGCTACCTTCCTCTCTTATTGGCTCAATTCTTCACCTCTGTGAGTAGCCTCAGGAACTGGCTTCTCCCTCTCAGCCCCCTCCTACCTCTCCCCACCTCACTGCACCATCCTCAAGTCCCTGAGAGGTAAGTGATTTCATTATCCCCATTTTACAGATGAGAAAACTGAGGTCAAAGGAGATGAACTATGAGCCAGATTCAAGTGTCTGAGGCAGGATTTGAACTCAGCTCTGCCTGCTTCCCAGGTCCAATGTTCTACCCACGTTGCTCCGCAGCTGCACCCAGGATTGTTGGTTCTCACTCCAGATGGGTTTTCTGGGTCAGATGTGACAGACAGAACACTGTGGGCATGGGCAGGCGGCACAACAGAGAGATCCTGAAGAAGGAGCAGCGCAGGGGACCGCTTGGCCTCCGTGTCTCCGCCCCCGCCGCCGCCAGCAGCTGTCCAATCTGACAGGCTCTAACTAGGCTGACCACCTGCCCTTTCCAGCCCCAACGCTGGAGGAGTGGGTGTCCCTGGGGACTCTTAGCTCTTGGGCAGCACCCTGCTGTTTTCGCCAATCCCCAGAAAGGAACTTCTCCCATTTGTTTAGCTCTTTGCCTGGAGAAATGTGGCCCTCTGCTTGCCCCCAGTGTCTGCGGGGTCCCCCAAGCTGGAGAGACTAAACTTGTCCCTTCCCCACCCCCCAACCTTGGCTGCCAGGACAGGATTCCCACCCAGAGCAACCAGGAAGAGTAGCTTGGAGCCCGGTATGGTTCTAGCCTGCTGGCTCTTTCAGCCTCCCCTGGGCTACTGGCAGCCCAAACCCACCCCCAATCTCAGACCAGCCTAAAGGCCCGACTAAGGCATGGCTGGAACGTGGAGGCAGATAGAGCCAGGGACTTGGAGTCAGCAAGACTTGGCCACAGAAGGCAGCTAGGTGGCTCCGGAGATGGAGAGGCAAGCCTGGAAATGGTAGGTTCTGAGTTCAAATGTGACCTGACTGCCTCACTGTGTGACCCTGGGCAAGTCACTTCACCCCCATTGCCTAGCTCTTACTACTCTTCCTCCTTGGAACCAATACACAGTATTGATCCTAAGACAGAAGGTAAGGTTAAAAAAAAGATGCCCTCAGACACTCATTGCTTATGTGTGACCCTGGATAAGTCCCTATGCTCTCTTAGCCTCAGTTTCCTCATCTGTAAAATGGGGATATAATAATAACATCTACCTCACAAGGTTGTTGTGAGATCCAAGAGCTGACACAAGTAAAGTTCTTTGCAAACTTTAGAGCTAATATTATTGCTGCTGTTTTTATTCTTGTTACATGCTGAACTAGAGATCCTTTCCCAGTCTGAGATTCTGGGAGCGACTATTTTCCAGTTTATCAAGGCTCACCCTTCTGAGGGTCCCAATCCCCTTACAGAGAGAGACAGAGGCAGAGACAGAGAGAGAGTCAGAGAGAGAAAGAGACCGACAGACAGAGACAGAGAGAGAGGGAGAAAGGGAGAGAGACAAAGAGGAAGAGACAGACAGACAGAGGGAGAGAGACAAGGAGGGAGAGACAGAGAGGGAGAAAGGGAGAGAGACAGAGAGACAAAGAGGCAGAGTGAGAGAGAGAGAGAAAGAGAGAGAGAGAGAGAGAGAGAGAGAGAAAGAGAGAGAGAGAGAGAGAGAGAGAGAGAGAGAGGGAGAGACAGAGACAGAGAGAGGGGGAGAAAGGGAGAGAGACAGAGAGACAAAGAGGTAGAGAGAGACAGACAGAGACAGAGAGGGAGAGAGACAAAGAGGGAGAGACAGAGAGGGAGAAAAGGAGAGAGACAGAGAGACAGAGGCAGAGTGAGAGAGAGAGAGAGGGAGAGAGAGACAGACAAAGAGAGGGAGAGACAGAGACAAAGAGAGGGGGAGAAAGAGAGAGAGAGAGAGACAAAGAGGCAGAGTGAGGGAGAGAGAGAGAGAGAGACAGACAGACAGAGACAGAGAGAGGGGGAGAAAGGGAGAGAGACAAAGAGGAAGAGAGAGAGAGACAGAGAGGGAGAGAGACAAAGGGGAGAGACAGAGAGGGAGAAAGGGAGAGAGACAGAGAGACAAAGAGGCAGAGAGAGAGAGAGAGAGAGGGAGGGAGAGAGGGAGAGAGAAAGAGAGAGAGAGAGAGAGAGAGAGAGAGAGAGAGAGAGAGAGAGAGAGAGAGAGGGAGAGACAGAGACAGAGAGAGGGGGAGAAAGGGAGAGAGACAGAGACAAAGAGGCAGAGTGAGAGAGAGAGAGGGAGGGAGAGGGAGGGGGGGGAGAGAGAGAGAGAGAGGGAGAAAGGGAGAGAGACAGAGAGACAAAGAGGCAGAGACAGACAGAGAGGGAGAGAGACAAAGGGAGAGACAGAGAGGGAGAAAGGGAGAGAGACAGAGAGACAAAGAGGCAGAGAGAGTGAGAGAGAGAGACAGACAGACAAAGAGAGGGAGAGACAGAGACAGAGAGAGGGGGAGAAAGGGAGAGAGACAGAGAGACAAAGAGGCAGAGACAGACAGACAGAGACAGACAGAGATGGAGAGAGACAGAGAGAGAGGGAGAGAGGATTTGAAAGCTTCCCTAACTTAGTTAAATCTACTGAACTTGATTCCTGCACTCTGGAGCCTTCAGGTCATCATCACCCATGTCAGACTTGGAGGCTGCTGGAAAATGGAGGCTCAAATGAGGGGAGAGACTGAGGCTGCTCAGGGCCGGCCGGGGGGGGGGGGGGGGGGGGGGGGGGGGGGAGGTTGCAAGCCTGCTTTGAGCCTGTTTCTCTTCTCTGCATTTGCTTCTCTCCTACCAACAGAGCAGGGCTCTCTCAGCTCAGCCCAGAAGCCTTCTATTCCCCCCCCCAAATCCAGAGCCTTCTGGGGCCCCAGTTGGGTGCAGGCTGAGGGGCTCCACAGATTCTAAGAAAGGGAAAACCGTAAAATTACAGTTACAAGCTTCTTTTGTTACAGTCACTCCTGAAAAGATACCGTGATTCAATGTAAAGTATGTTGGACTTGGTACCAGGGGCTTGGATTCAAATCCTGCTATGTCCTCAGGAAAATAATTGTTATTATACTATATGTGAGGCATATATTATACATATATAATATCATCATCGTTCCAAGCATCATTCTTGTAGCTAGCATTTCGATGGCACTTTTCGGTGTGCGCAGTGCCATCCACATAGGATCTCATTTGGTTGCTCTGTGTTGTGTCTCAGTTTCCTCCTTTGTAAAATGAGCAGGCTGGGCTAGGTGACCTCTGGTCCCTTCCAGGGACAGCGTTTGGTGACCAGACAGTCTTGTTTCGTTTTTATTTTACAAGGGTGCTGGGGGTGGGTGAGGGAGGGTCACCAGGATTCACCAGATCTACCAAAACAAAGAAAAACTGAAAAATGGGCCGGCCTCGAAGTCCTGTTGGTGCAAGCAGCTTCTGTGAGCCTGACACCCTGCCGGGCTCCTGGTTCTGCAGAGCGTTTCCCAATCAGCATCTGGGGGAAACTTCATCCCGTGTCACACCACTCAAGCGCTGCTGCCTTCTGAAATCTCTTTAGTAATGGCATCTTCCATCACTCAGGGCAGCTTCCTGGGCCTGGGCTTCAATGCTTGGGGCGATGGTGGCAGCTGTGCTTCCTGAGAGGCATCCCCAGGACAGAAGATTCCCTCGCTTTCTGCTAAGCCTCTTCTAAAATGTGCTTTCATCACCCCTGGGAATTGTGGGAGTGGAATGGAAAAACACAAAGGAGAAGTGAGGAATGTGGCAGAGGGTAGATGGGAAGGGGACTTCCTACTTTGCCACCTGTATGACCCTGGGTGGGTCATTTACCTTCTTGGCAACTCAGTTTCTTCCTCCATTGAGAGGTTTAAGGGAAGGAGACCTTTAAACTGAAAAGGCAGGAGCCAGGAGGTCAGAGAGGGATAGAAATAATGCCCAGGAGACCAGATCTTTGAAAGGATCCAGCAGAAAAAGGCACAGCCTCCGATATCTGGACCCAAATACACCAGTGAGGGGGAAACGCAGCTGGGACTAGGGAGTGGAATGGAATAGTGCAAGGCAATTCTGATGCCCAAAACCAGACTGGAGACCCACAAGTAGCCCCTGCCTGGAAATGAGCTGTGGAAGAGGATTTGCATCTTCAGTAAAAGTTACCCAGAAGTCAAAGGGCCAAAAGTCTTAGGAGAGTTTTAAGCTACTAAAGCTTAAAGGCTTAGAGGATGCTCTGGGAATTTAAAAGATGGCAATCAGAAAGGGAGGGGCTAGGGCAATGAGGTGGATAGACAGCCAGGCCTAGAGACAAGAGGTCCTGGGTCCAAATCTGACCTGAGACACTTCCCAACTGTGTGACCCTGGACAAGTCACTTCACCCCCCTTGCCCAGCTCTTGCTGCTCTTCTAACTGTAAAGGATAATTTTAGCTTTGTGACCTAAACAATATTAATTATTGACTGCCATGGATATCCCAAATAATAAAAAAAATTTGCCTGTCAGTCTGGAAATTTATGGTGATTTAATTAATATTGTGGAAAGAAATTTAAGAAGAAGGGAGAAGGAAAAGGATGTAGGATTTCTCCTGCCTGGCTTGTGCCAGGTGGGAAGATTAGAGGCTCTAGAAGGTAAGGTTTGGGAGAGAAAAAAAGGAAGGAATCAGCCTGAACTCCAAAAGGGCTCAGCCAAGATGACTGAACCTGAATTAGCTCAAGGGCAAACTCACCACCAAAACCCAGACAAATAGCTGCCACGCCAAGATGTCGGAACTCTTAGCACACTGACAGCCAGAGATGCCTCTCTGGGAAAAGAGCCCGAAGAGAGGAAGTGACATGCCCTATATAGATGGTTTCACGTCACTTTCCTGCGTCTCATCTGTACCAACTTTAGCTTAGCTTGACTTAGGACAGCCCAGGGGTCTGTCCTCTGTTTCTGCACATATCTGTTGAAGGCCATTTCCTCAGATACTTAATCCTTGAGTTTGATGCAGACATTCCAGATCTTGTTAAACTAAGTAGGGTGGAGCAATGTAAAGTTCCCAAGACCTGATTCTGTTAGACCAAGTATCTCCATTGTTACTAATCAGGAAATAGCTAAATCAGATCTTCTAAAGTACAGTTTGAGTAGGGTGGAGTAGTTTTAAAATTCACATGCCTTAGAACTAATACAAAGTATTGATTCTCAGACAGAAGGTAAGAATTTTTTAAAAAGAAGATAGATATTGGCCAACCAACAAGAATTCCCTGAGGACATGCCATGTGCCAAGGCAGGTATACAGGGTGTCCGAGGGGGCATGAGGACTTGCTGATCCCTTTTCAGAGCTGCTCATCCACCTCTGGTGTCCATGTGGCAGCCGACTCTCATGTGTGACTCCAAGAAGTTGTAGCTGTGCCAGCCACAGCCCAGGACACCATCTGGGCAGGTGGGCTCCCCTAGGCTGAGGGCAACTTGAGAGGCTACCAAGCTGGAAGGGAGTGAGGCAGCCATCTGCCCAGGCATGGGAAAATGCCCTCAATGGGAAAGAGAAGGAGAAGAATTTGTTCCAGTGGCCAGGTTGCAGGCCTTGGTGGGTCAGTCATGCAAGGCACCAGGGTCTCCCAGCTGCATCCTAGACCTGGACCAGACACCTTGACAGTTGCCCTGCCCCAAGACCTTGAGGACTCTGGAAGAGAGAGTAAGGCTCATGACTTCAGGGCTCTTCTCTCACTTCAATCCAATTTATGCTCAAGTCAAAAGATTTTACCAGAAGTCATTTTGGTCCTCTTCAAGTACAAAGGACAGCACCCACCACCACAGAGTGCCAGCCAATGGTGGAGACCCAGAGGAGAGATGCAAAGCCAAAGAGGAAGAGGTCCCTGCCCTAGGGAGCAGGAAGCATATACAAACATGGGGATAGACAGAATCAATATCACGCCATTTCTTCTTGGGAGGAAGTCCAAGAATGAGAAGGGGGAGAATGCTGGGGGGAGGATCAATGGAGAAAAACAAAAGTGACCTGTAGAGACAGCTGAGTGGATCTGTGGATGTGATCTGGAGTCAGGAAGACCTTGGGTAAGTCACTTGAAGTTTATCTCCATTTCCTCAACTGTAAACAATTTGATGTCAATCTGCAAGTGAGTGATGAGGGAGAGCAATTTGCCTGAAAACAATGGGGAGGTTCTGGTAGACTGTCAACAGAGTGGCCCCCTAAAAACTCAAGCTGTCTCAGGCAGCAACCAGGTGACAAGGTAGCACATTGAATAGAGTGCCAGTCCTGGACTCAGGAAAACTCCAGTCAAATGTGGCCTCAGGCACTTACTAGCTGTGTGACCCTGGGCAAGTAGCTTCCCCCTGTTTACCTCAGTTTCCTCATCTGGTAAATGAGCCAGAGAAGGAAATGGCAAACCGCTCCAGGGTCTATGCAAAGAAAACCCCAAACGGGGTCATGAAGACTTGGGTCTGAATGAGATGACTAAATAACAAAGCCATTCATGACTAAGGAGATGGCGGTCCTGCTGGATCCTCTCTGGTTAGACCCCAACAGGTCCAGGTGCCACCACAAATGATCATTCCATGTTATTTTTCAGTTCAAATGAATAAGCATTTATTAAACACTTCTAATGTCCCAGGGCATGCCCCTTGGGGGGGGGGGGGTACATCTCCCTAACTCACCAATAGGTTTGAGGTTGGCCAGTTACTCAGAACCTGGTGAAGTGGGGCTGCTACAGCTTCCTAGAGCTCCAGGTGAGAGTTGGGTGACAGGTAGACACCAAAGGTGAATGAAGCAGCCCTGAAAAGGGCACCCAGAGGTGCTAGTCCTCCTTGCACACCCTGTATGTAATATCACACGCCCAGAATGCCTCACCTCTGCCAAGAGGGAGAGATGGAAGGCCAGGGATTCTGTGCTATGAATCTATGACAGAAACAATGAATAAAATGCTTTGACCAAAAATTCAGAATTACCTTGGTTGGTTGGTTTGTTTTTTAAAGCAGTAAGTCGATTCCTTTTTTTTTATTATTTTTTTTAATTTTCTATATTTACATGATTCATTGTATCCCCTTCCCCCCCCCCCCACTCCTCCCAGAGCCAACAAGCAATTCCATTGGGTTATACAACTTTTATCACAATAAGTCAGTTCTTTTGAAAGTTCTGGGATATTGGGAAACTGAGGAGATGCCCATCAATTAGAGCACCACTGAATAAGACAATGGTGCACGAAAGAGATGGAAATAAGAAATGATGTTTAGGAAAGTTTGGAGAAATTTGGAAGATTTATATGAACAGATGCAAAGTGAGTGGAGCAGAACCAGGAGAATAACCTACACAGTAAACAGCCATATTTCAATGATAATCAGCTGTGAAAGACTTAGTAACTGATCAGTACAAAGATCCACCAGAAATCTACAGACTCTTGAAACATGATATCCACCTCCAGAGAGAGAACTGAGAGATTCAGAGTCCTATTAAAGCATTTTTCCTCTTCCTTGTTTTTTCTTCTTTTCAGAACATGGCCAAGGTAGGAATTAGTTTTGCATGAGTTCATTCATGTGATGAATATTGTATTCCTTGCCTTCTCCTCCAATGAGGGAGGGGTGAAAAGAGGGAGAGCATTTAGAACTGAAAATAAACAAAATTAACAATTAAAATGCCCTAAAACTGAATTTAAAAGTTCTGGGAGGATTAGAATTCCTAGGGGCCAAAGTCTTCATTTGGGGAAGGCTGCAGTTTTAGTCAGCTTGTGCCCAAGGACACAAAATGTATTATAGACCAGTTTTATCATCACCCTAAAGCTAATCAGGTTAAAGATGCCTTTAAGAATTATTCCTTCCCAATTCACTTTTTTTTTTAAATAAACTCTTACCTTTTGTCTTGGAATCAATACTGTGTATTGGTTCCAAGGCAGAAGAATAGTAAAGGCTAGGCAGTGGGGGTCAAGTGACTTGCCCAGGGTCACACAGCTGGGAAGTGTGTGAGGTCAAATTTGAACCTAGGCCTGGCTCTCAATCCACTGGGCAACCCAGCTCCCCCCACCCCCCAATTCACTTTTAAATAGCTTTAATTGCTCGATTGGCCCCACCCCATCAAGTCTCAATTTTTTTCCTTTACACCCTCTACCCAACTGCTCCTAATTCTTGTCTTTGAGGCCAAGTGAGTTGCCTCCAGGATGGCTCCGCCCTCATCTTTACTCCCTCTACTGGCTTATCAGCGGGGCCCCAGAGATAACAGAACAGGAATCTTGGCTATGTGGGGAGATTTAGCTCTACTCTCTGGCTGAGTCATCGGACCACACTTCAAAGCAGGCAGTGAGTAAAGGAGGCTTAGGGTGGTGGAGCCCCAAGAGCTTCCTCTTGGGGAAGGAGAGGAAACCCCTCCAGCTGTCACTGCTCCCCAGAGGGCAGGAACCTTTGGGGCCACATCAGCCAGGGAGAGACACTGCCATGATGAACGGGCTCCAGCTTCCGCCTTCTTCATTCCAGGTCCCTCCCCGGCTCTTGGTCCTCTCAATGAACAAATCCTGGGAGAATTCAGTGGAATTTGGACAATAACTGTAATTCAAGGATAGCAAAACTAACCGGAGTTGGGCTAACTTTTGTGTCCTACTCAGAATTCCAGACCTTGGAAACAAAGGAGGGAATGAAAAGAAAAATGCTCAGAATGTGAGCTCTAAATGCTTTCCATTTGTGAAGAATGTCAACAAAAACCTCCTTCCGTCCTGCTTTCCTGCCCCCTTCAGATCCTCTCCAGTTCTAGGTGTGGAGGGGGGGAGGGTGACTTCTACTAGAATTTGCAAGATCCAACCACTGTATTGGCTTCCTTTGGTTCTGCCTTCTTTAGATTAGTGGAAATCTGCCTAGGGGTCTTTGTAGAGCCTTAACTAAGAATTCTTATAGCTGAATAAAGGGGGATGAGACGGAGGACAATCTGCCCCATGTGGAAAATGAATACTGAATTGTGAAGTCATCCCCCCCCCCCCCCAGCCTCCCCTTAGAGTAAGGAGGACACAGTCTGCTTCTAAGATGACTCTTTCCCCAGTTTCTTCCCTGCCCCACCACCAGGCTATGGAATGAATGGAAACCTTTGTTTGGGGGGAGGATAAAAGGATTAAAGGCAGGGTGAACCCTGCCCCACTTGAGAAAGTTAGGGGACGCCGCCAAGCTCGGGGAGCCACGTTGGACTCCACAAGGCTGAATGTGTTGGTATTTTCCAGGCAGAAGCAAAGACATGCTCCCTAGTGATGGAGTATGAGCGAGGAGGTGAGGTCTCCAAGTCCCCCTCCTCCTATTTAGAGATCTGAAAAGCCTTGGGACATCCAGGACAGGGGCTGAGTGATAAACTCCCCAGGCCAGGGAGAGAGCTGCCCCCCCAGATTGTGGAGGACTTCAACTGGCCAATTTAGAGCCACCGGAGTGGCCAACTAATAAATTAATTTATTAATAAGAAATGCTGGCTCTTGGGAATTTCAGTTGTTCCACCAGGAAGGAGGGTCCAACCCATCTCCAAGAGTGTGACATACTCCCGTTGAACGGTTGGTGGCTTCCAACCCCTGGGAGAAGGCAGGGTGCTGCTCGAGTGGGAGAAAGAAGGAACTGAAAAGTAGCACCAGAGCAAAGGAATCCCAGAATTCCCCTACACTTTGCCCAGCCTCCTGGTGAGAGGAGGTTCAGGGTTAGTGGGTCTAGGCAAGAGCACACGGATGCTGAGCACGGTGATGAGGAAGGGCCGATCCCCCAGTTACTGCCCCTCTGAGACAAAGGGCTAGTGGGCCCACCCTAGCTACTCCTACCCTCTGCAGATAGGATACCTTTCCCAGCTCCCCTTTCCCCCCTCCCCACCCAGTTGCTGATGCCTTTCCTACTCTGGATTTGGCAGACCCACCCCAGATTGGGGCTACTGGATTGGCTAGCAAGCATATGTGCTTCGGAATCTTGGTATCAATGCCAGGATGAACTCAATGACTCAATGGGAAGCAAAGCTACAACAAAAAGCACAGGATGGTCCAAGGATCCCATGTTGAGGGGACTGGCCAACTTGGGGGTTTTTTCAACCATGGTTTGTGATGAAATATGAGAGTGAAGGTCAGTTAAGTGAGGTGCCCTTCTGGACTTTTCTGCTTCATCCATTTCTTCTCCTACCAGACACAGAAAATTAATGCTCTTCCCTTCTCTGAGATCTTTCCCATGAGGCTGTCTAGAACATGTAGGTACCCAGTTATTCACAGGTGGTCTCCCCTGTTAGACTGTGAGCTCCTGGAGAACATGGACTATTTTGCCATTTTTTTTTTGTATCCTGATAGCACCATGTCAAATGCTGATTTGACTCAAATTGCTATAATCTAAGGGCAGTTAGGTGGTTCAGTGGATAGAGAACCAGGCCTGGAGACAAGAAGCCCTGGGTTCAAATCTTAATTCAAACATTTTCTAGCTGTGCAACCCTAGACAAGTCACAACTCCTGTATTAAAAAAGATTAAGACTTTCAGTATAGAGAGGGGGAAAGAGTGGAGACCCTCCCCTTTCTACAAAGTGGGGTACAGGGGAGACAGCTGATGTTTAGGGTTGGCTCAGAGAGAGGCGTGGGGGTTTGAAGATTTTCCCCCTTCTGCCTTCCCTCCTTAGCTAAAGCTGCTCTCCCCATTCGCTCTTGTCTCTCTTGTCTCCCCTTGATCTGTTCACTCACACTTAGCTTGGGGAACAGATGACTTTTAATGTCAGCTCAAGCAGGTAATACAAAAGGAATAACGGGCAGAAAAGAGTGGGAAACGGAAAGTGGGAAAAGGGGTCCCTGTCTCTAAATCCTTTTCTTCCCTCCTCTAGTTTGAGGGGAAGTCAGGCCTTGGCAGCCTGAGCCCTCTGAGAGAAAGTCAGGTTGGCTCATCCCTGGGCAACAGGAGCTGAGGTAAAGTCTGCTCAGGTTTCTCTTCAGAAAGTCCCTTCAATTGGGAAGTGTTGGGGGGAAAGATTTCCAGTCACCAGCAGGAAAAGTGGGTAACTCAAGAGAAAGTCTTTGTCCCACCTTCTCTCTTCTGCTTCTCAAGACAGAGAGACCAACTCCTCTACCAGCTAGAGTCTTCTCCTCCTCCAGATTCCAAACTCCTGGGCCCCTCCCCGACGAGGTGATCAATTTCACATACTCTTCAGCCTGGCACTTTTTCTCTAGTGACAGCTGTCACATCCTATTGCCTAGTCCTTAGCTCTTCTACCTTTACAACCAATATTCAGAATTGATTCCAAGAAAGAAGGTAGGTTTTTTTTAAGGCTAGTTAGTAAGTCAACAAGTCTTTATTAAGCATCTACTGTGTGCCAAGCATAGTGCTAAGTACTAAAGATATGGAAAAAGGCAGGACCTCCCCCCCCCCCCTCCATTCCAGCAAAGGAGATCATCTGTAAACAACAAGGTTCCCACAAGCTAGAGACAGAACAAGTAGAAGGCAGAAAGCAGCTTTCAGAGGAGAAGGCTCTCCACACCCTTACAGGGGTTTGCTTCCAAACTTCAAGGCTTTCAGGTGGAACAAATCACTCCCCAGAACCACAAGGTCCCACCTAATAGTAATTGCATCAAGGAACCAGTCAGGAAGAAGGAAAGACTCTTGATTTTTTTCTTTTCTTTCTCTTGCTCTGACATTGCCATAGAGGTTTCAGGATTACAAAGCTCTGCCCTGACACCATGCCTAGGAAAAGAGAGCAAATGTTATTTTGCATCCTTAGGGAGCAGCAGGAATCGGAGTTAGAGCCTTAAAACAGAGAATCAGGAAGACCTGGGTTCAAATCCTGTTTCCGTTGCTTATTAGATATGTGAGTATGGGCAAATCTTAGAGCCTATTTCCTCATCTGCCAACGAGCAATTTGTAATAAAATAATACAAAAATACTATGACTATGTAACTGACCACTGGGGTGTTGGGAGTCATCAATGAGATTGTGTATGTAAAACACAGAAAGGTCAATTATTATTTTACAGATGAGGAAACTGAGGTTCAGAGGTATGGGATGCCTCTGCCTTTGAGTCAGATCTCTCATTTTCCTGGACTGCCAGCTTGAGCTAAAGAGCTTGCAGGAGCTCCAGTTAACTACAGTCTCTCCAGGAAACTTGAGTTAATGTTCCATAAATGGGGAATAGCTATTAGCAAATTTGTTCACCCCTGTTGCTAACTGAGTTGCTGTAAGTGGAATCCTTTAATAGCTTAACTCTAAGCTCCTTTAGTGATATTGACCATTAAGTCCCTACTGGAAAAGTCCAGTGTGTAATTCACAAATGTGAAATTCACAAATGAAATTCATTTTCAAAGGAAAAGGCACTACCGGCAGTTCTCACTAGGACCAATAAGGAAGCCAGAGGCTGATTAGACAAATGGGTTAATTAGTATAAATATCACCCTGATGAATGAATTGGCAATCTGTCCTTTCTTTCAGAAACAATCTTATTCCTTTACTTTTCTTTACTTCTTTACTTTATCTTGAAACCTGAGCTATTGAAGCTTAATTAATTTTTAAATATTTGATTGATGCCTTTTAGTTTCATAGCACAACCATTGGAAGCTGGAATACCCTAAGACCCACCCCACTGCCACAGCTCCTTGGAACAAAAGAAACAATTAAGCAAAAACCAATTGTTGAGAGTCCACAGTGGGCAGTGTATGCAAATTCCACACCCACCCTCTTCCACCTTTCCAATAAAAAGTGGGGTGGTGGCTCAACGGAGTGAGAACCAGTCAGGAGACCTGGGTTCAAATATGTCCTCAGCCACTTCCCAGCTGTGTGACCCTGGGCAAGTCACTTAATTCCCATGGCCCAGCCCTTATTGGCTTAGATGATGGAAGGGAAGGGCTTAAAAAAGGCTGTGGCTCAGCAGAGGCAGAGAAGGATCAGGCCTGAGAAAATCTGGTCCCACTGGGATCCACAGTAACCATGGAGACGGCAGTTTCAGTGGAGAGATGACTACAAAGGGTCAGTGAAAGGCTCTACCCTCAGCTAAAGCCAGTGGGAGCTCAGAGAGCTCTCAGGCTTTCCACAATCTGGCGCCCCCTACCTTTCCCTCCTTATCTCAGGCCTCACCTGTGCACCATTCTGCCTTTCTGAGTCTGTGATTCTCTATCTGGGATGCACCCCTCCCACCTCTAGCTCACCTTGGTGAGACTCGGCCTCTCCTTCCAAGGCCACCTCCTTCCTGAAGCCTCCCTTGATTTCCTCAACCAGAAATGAACTCTTCCCACTGTGATCAGTCTCAGAGCCCTGCCCTGCATTGAGCAGATTCTGCCTGGAGCAGGAACGAGAGCCAGAATGATGTCCATGTTTAGGACACACCCCAGGGCACGGATTATATGTTCCTGTGGCATGTGGCATGAAAGAAGTCCTCGGATGAGAAAAGAGACAGAGACCTGGGAGCATGGGACTGAGCACTGGACTCGGAGTAGGAATCTGGGTTCAAATCCTACCCCAGACAGTTACGAATTATGTGATCCAGTACTTAGAAGACACTTGAGAAATGTTCATTGACTGACTGATCCTGTGCACATCACTGAACTTCTTGGTGCCTCAGTTTCTCCAGCTGTTAAATGAAGGGCTAAGGCCCCTTCTGGGTTCAAATCTCTGATCCTTTGGCACATGGACACAGTGGTAAGTCTTTGCTGAGGCTTCTCTTCTCCAAACATCCCTGGTTCTTTCAGGTCATGCCTTTGATGTCAGCATGGTGGGATGGCCAAGCCCTTCACCAGCCTGGTTCAGCTTCTCCGTGTCCTTCTGAAGCTGTGGCCCCCAGGACGAAACATGACACTCCCAGCACGGTCTGCCAAAGACAGAGTCCAGCAGAAATAGTCCTTTTCAGCCGTGGCGCTGTTGAGCCAGTGCCAGGCTAATCCTGCACCTAGAGGGCACCCCTCTCTGCCCAGAGGCGGGAGGCACACTTCCCAGCATGCCTCTGAAACTGCAACTCCAGCTTTTTTTCTCACGGCCAAGAATGTCTTCAACAAATGTCTGTGGAACAAATGAATTCAGGAATAAATAAATGAACTCCCCAAAGCCTTTAACAGCTAAATGGTGGCTGCCACCTGGCAGGAAGGTGACTGGGGGAGATGCAAAGATGATTGCCCTAAAGCCCAGCCTTTCAGGGTGCTCCACTGACGAGAGAGAACTCTAGGCCAAGTCCCTTGCTGGGACTCCCCAGGCCTTAGGCACAGCCCTAAAATCAGTGCAGGTCTGGGAATGTTCCTTCTAATAGAGGGTGTCAGAAGGGAACAATGCCACTTAGTCAATGCCAAAGTCCTTACATCTACCAATCACTGTAGATGTTTTCCAAAGGACTGCCCATCTGAATTCCTGTAAGTTGACAAATCTCCTCAGTAAGTCTGAACCAGAAAAAATGCTGCTGTGTGGACTAATCTTCTCAGTAAGTCTGAACCAGTGAAAACATAGCTGAGTCAACTAATCTCATTAAGAGAAAACTTGCCCAACCCTTTTAGGTACCTAGCATCTCATTGTATCAATTCTAAAAAACAGGCCTGGCTCAAAGAACTCCTTGCCTTATTATAAGCATGGGTCCAAGTACTTTCTTTGTTTAGCAAGGAGTTTTCTCCCCTAAAGCAGTCTTAAGTACAGGTGGAGTAGAGAGTAGAGGTCCTCCCATAGCAAGGAGTTTTCTCATCGAAATGGGGAATGTTCCCAGTCCAATGGGGAAATTTTTAACATTCACAAGTCTGAGAAATTTCAAGGTTTACAATTTCCAAAGAGAGCCATTACCCAAACCTCTCTAAGATGTGTCTTCCCAGACTACCTTCCCGTTCCTTTCAGCCTTTACTTTGCCTTTCCCATTGCTCTCATTCTCCTAGCCAGCAGTCAGCTTGGCATCAGAAGCCTGTGGGGAGCCCAGGGGCTGTTTCCAATTAGATTCATTACAGGTTCCCTTAAGAAGCCATTAGGAAGCCAGAATCCCCAGAGTTTGGCTCCCGTCAGTCATGTCAGCAAGCATTGGTGGGCCTGTGCCAGGACAAGGTGAGGGCTTGGACACCACAAGTCTCCTACCTTTCAGGCACTGGGGAAGCCATGGGACAGATACCACCCTCATTCGCACCTGTTCTGTCCTCCCAGGGGACACCTGGGAGTTAGCAAGGGCAGAATGGAGAAGGGAAGATGGAGATCCACAGAAGGCAGGGCAAGAACACCAGAGCATCGCTAATGAGGATAACTGGAGATGGAGATTTGGTGAAACATGAACAGCCTCTCATTGCCCAAAATGTGGCCATGCAGTTTATAAAGGATTTGTGGGCTGCTCATGGAATGGGAATGCCTTCTCTCAGAAGTTAACAAGCATTTATTAAGCACCTTCTGCATGTTAGGCCCTTTGCTAATTGCTGGAGACTCAAAAGGAAAACAATTCCTGCTCTCAGGAAGTGGCTATTCTAATATATATTGTATATATAACTATATATATCTATATATGAGTAGATAAAAAGAAATACTCAGTGAACATTTGGAGTGGTGTGGAGAGGAGGTGGGGTCCTACTAGCTGGAGGAGAGAGGTGAACAGAGAAATATCATGCAGAATGTAGTACTTAACTTGAGTATTTAGGAATTCCAAAAACCAGAGGTAGGAAGGGAGAACTTTGCAGGAATGTGGGAGAGAAAGTACAAAGGCAAGGAGGTGGGAAATTGAGTGTTGGGTGTGAAAAAACATTTTGACTGCAGAGTACTTCAGGGGAGTAATAAATAAGAATACTGGAAAGGTAAGAGCTTTAAATGTATTGTATTTCATCCCAGAGGGAACCTTTGGAGTTTATTGAATAGTGGGGAACATGATCAGAAACTGTATTTGAGAATAAGGAAAAATACTTGTACCAAAATATTCATTGCTGTGCTCTTTGTGGTGGCAAAAAAATTGGAAAATGAAGGGGGTATCCCTCAATTGGGGGGTAGCTGAACACATTGTGATGTCTGTTGGTGATGGAATACTGAATGCTGAAAGGAATAATGAACTGGAGGGATTCCATGTGAACTGGAAAGACCTCCATGAACTGACGCAGAGTGAAAAGAGCAGAACCAGGAGAACATTGTACACAGAGACAGATACATTGTAGCTCAATCTAATGTAACTGACTTTGCTACTAGTAACAATGCAATGGCCCAGGACGATCCAGAGGAACTTATGAGAAAGAACACTATCCACATTCAGAGTAAGAACTGTGGGAGTAGAAACACAGAAGAAAAACAAATGCTTGATCACATGGGTGGATGGGGATAGGATTCGGGGATGTAGACCCTAAGTGATCACCCCAGTGCAAATATCAATAATATGGAAATAGGTCTTGGTCAATGACACATGTAAAACCTCATTGGCTATGGGAAGGGGTGGGGGCAGGGGAGGGAAAGAACATGAATCATGTAACCATGGAAAAACATTCTTAATTAATTAAATAAAATTTTTCAATAAAAAAAAGAAACTATGTCAGGAAAATCCCTTTGGTCAGTCCTCTGACTCCAACTTTAGCACCTTTAGGTGCCCTATAGAAGATGACCAAGTTGGTAAAAGGACAGAAATTTATCTCAGACCATGAGGATGTTCCACCTAGAAAAGAAAAGACTGAGGTCAGGCAGGGCGTTGGCTGTCTTCAGATATCTGGAGTTGTGATATGCAAGAAGGAAGAGACTGGAAAGGCAAGCCTGAGAGCATTCATTGTCAGGGAAGGAGTGGCAATGAGACAAATCTAGGCTGCCTGCGATAAAGAGCTTCCTAACAGAGGGGATGGGCACCCAGAGAGGTAGTGCCGCCCTGTCGGGAGCTCTGAAAACCAAGGCTGGGAGACAGTTCGCTATGCTCTTGGGGGAAGCCTTGTTCAGTTGGCCTTTGACATCCCTCCCGACTCTCAGATGTCCTGTTCCAGTAGCCTGCCGTTCGGTCCTCTCCCCTTCCTAGAAGCGGGAGGGGTCTTAGAGGCCGCCTACCCCAATCCTTCTTTCTACAGAAGAGCAAGCAGCCATCTCCAGGCCTGGAGCTCCTAAAGGCAGAGGTGGGATTTGAACCCCGGCTCTAGAAGTCCACCACAGCGGGTTGCCTTTCCCGGCGCCCCGGCAGCTCCCCGGGAGCTGTTTTCCAGGTGAGGAAGACGCTTCCTGAGGTCCCTGACTGGCATGCTTTGCTTTCCCCGCGCACTGCCAACGGCCATCTTTAATGCTGCTATTTCAGGGGACTTTTCACTTGGAAACGTCGGCTTTGCAGGAGCAAATGGAGAACGCCAGGACCGGGGCGGATGGCAGCAAGCCCAAGCATTCGCCGCTGGGCTGGAAGCGGATTGCAGGCATACGGGACCTCAGTGGGCATCCGGAAGAGAGAGGAGAGCTGAACTGACTAAGGCACCCCAGTAAGAAGGAAGGCAGGAAGGAAGGAAGGATGGCGATGGAGCCGGGATGAGCTCTCGCGACCCCCGGGCTCTGCCAGCGGCCAGAGCCGCCCAGCCGTGTCTGGAGCGATTAAGAAGCTCCAGGATAAATAAAAAAGAAAACTACCTGATTCCCCAGCACTGGGGAAAGCAGGTCAGCCCGGGGACCATCCGCTGGCCCTCGGAGCAGCGCCACCTGCTGGAGCAGGCTCAGACGGCAGCCCTTCTCCATCCCTGGCTCAGAAGGCTCCTTATCTAAGCCCTTCAGATCTTTCTGGCCTCCTCCTTCTTGCTTCCTGCCCTTGAGCGGCAACGCCTAATGTTTCCTGGTGACGTCCCTCATCTGTGTTTCCATGAGATAAAGGATGGGATTTAGGCACCAGACAACTAAAGCTGGGAAGGAATTAAGGGGCCGCTTAGACCCAGGAGAAAACTAAGGCTGAGTCCAGCTTTTAGAGTTGAGGACTGGCAGAGCAGGGAAGGGAATTCGGAAGATCAGAGGATGAATCTAGTCCTGGAAGGGTCATCAGGGATCCTCTAGTCCAACACCCATTTTACAGATGAAAAAACTGAGACCTGGGGCTTAGGTAGGTAAGAAAGAACAGAGCCAGGAGGAAGCATCATGCAGTAGGGAAAATGCTAGACAAGAGCACAAGAGCCTGGCTTTGAACCCTGCTTTTCTGCTTATTTTCTGTGTGATGTTGGGCAAGTCACTGGACCTGAATTGCTTCTTTCAGAGCTAAATGTGGATCAATGGAAGGAAATGGAGATGTTCTGTGGAGACACGGAAAAACTGTGTGGGAACATGATTGCTCTCTACCAAGGCCAGAGCTGAAAGCCATCATTCAACAACTCTCTTCAGTAATGTTTTCTTTTTACCCAATTACATGTAAAAAATCACTTTTAGCATTTCTTTCTTAGCATTTTAAGTTCCAAACTCTCTCCCTCTCTTCCTCCCTGAGACGGCAAGTATTTTGATGTGGAACAATTAATTGCCTTCAGATGTGGAAGTTTAAGCTAAAAAAAATTCAAATGAACAAACATTTGTGAAGTCCCACCAAGTGTAGACACGACAGAGACAAAACCAAACAGGCACATGGATAGGAAATAGATTTTTTTTTTTGGCACTCTTTGGGTGTTGGGGAGTGGAAGGACAAAGCTATGCCTGTTGTTGACACAAAATTGCGTAAATCACTCGAACCCAAGAATTCCTTGGAGAAGCAAAAGAAATCTGATTTTCTTGCACCAAAACTTATTATTTACACATATAACTCAGTAGAGAGACAATGTGCACAGCAGCTAGTGAGATGACTGAAATTAGGATATGAATTCTGCCTCTGACGCATACTTGCTAGGTGACCCTGGTCAAGTCATTTAACTTATCAGTCTCGGGCAACTAACTCTAAGTTTATAATTTACTGAGTTGACTTCTTAAATTGACAGAGGGAAATTCCTATGGGAAAATTCTTACAATATGAAATTATATAACTAGACCAAAAACAGTTCATGGAAATCTTCCCAGTTACTCCAAAACTGTCTGTTTCACTATTTGTTTAAACCTCTTATCTTTGGAATTGTAGACCCCCATCTTCCCTTCTCTCATAATTTTTGCTTTCTTTATACCTACTTTTCCCTTTTCAAATTAGAAAAAATGGCAAAAGAAAGAGGATTTGCATGATATTTGTGATTTCAAAAGTGACCTAGCCTATTTCCTTTCTGAGATTCCCCAAACCCAGGAATTTACTCATTCTTCCTTCTATAATCCTTCCTTCATGTTTTCTGTTCCAAAATTCAGGTTGCTTTTATTTTGCATTGTTATTCCTTTACTGATCCCTTTCTTTATTGCCGGCCGTACCCTCTTACTTCTCTATTGAGCTTAATATGTTTTTATATTGAAAGTTGTGCATGTATACATGTATACATGTATATGTAAAGGTTTTCAATCTTCCTTCACCCAAATCAGATGAAAGAGAACTTGGTGGGATATCTCCTCCCTTAACCACTTCCTCCATGAATATATACTATTGCAGAACAGAGCTAATACTATATGTATAGGTTCCAGTTTTCTATAATATATATATATACATATGCATCTACATATAGTATGTGACTTATGTAGTCTCATCTAAAATCGTGATTGCTACCTTTTATAATTATTTTAAAATAATTTTTATAATTTTAAATATTTTATAATTATTTTTATAATTTATAATTATTTCCTATTTAATTATTTCACATTTATAAATATTTCTATTATGCAATAATGGTTTCACTTTCCTTCTTCCTCCTTTTGTTTACCCATATAGTCCTCTCTCATTTTTGTCTCCTTTTAAGATTTTTAAAACAACACAAAACATATCCTCTGTTAGTGCTTCCTTCCCTATGACCCTTAGAGTTATTAGGGTTCTTATTCTTATCCTCATATTAACATATGAATAATTCATCCTCATATACTCTCTTTTAATTAAACAAATATGGGTATTTTTCTAGAATTCTCTTGATACCTAGATTTCCATTTCAAAATATATACTTAGCTACGACCTTCTCATCAGTACTATTTTGGAAACTCTCTATTCCATTAAAGATCTGTTTTTTCCCATATAGAATTGTGCTTAATTTTACCCTAGAAGTTATTCTTGGTCATAAACCTTTATCTTTTGCCTTTTGAAATATACAGTTACAGGTTCTGCTCTCCTTTATGTTTGCAGCTGCTATGTCTTATGCAATCCTGATTGTGGTTTCTTGGTATTTGAACCCCTTCTTTTCTGGCTGATTGTAGTACTTTTTTCCTTTGACCTAGAAGCACTGGGTTTTAGCTACAATCTTCCTAGGAGTTTTCATTTGGGTTTTTTGTTTCCCAGGAGTGACAATTCTTATTTTCACTTTATCCTCTAGTTCTAAACCTTCGTTTTTAATTCCCTAAAATAGGTGTCTATACTATTTTTTTGATCACAAGTTTCAGATGTTTAGATTTTGCCTCTCTTTGACCTGTCTTCAGGGAAGTTGTTCTTGATATTATATTTCTTAGATTTTCTTCTACTTTTTCAATCTTTTGGTTTTGTTTGGTATTTCTTATTGCCTTCTGCCAGGGACAACTATGGAGTTGCAATAGGGGACAGTTTAGAACTGTCGGGGTACAGCTTAGAGCTGTCGGAGAAGTAGCAAGAAAGCAAGCCTGGAACATTATCAAAGAGGGATAATGAACGTTTATTGTAAGCAGAACACCAGATTTCAAGCTCTTCTCGAGAGACACAATCTATCCTCCCCAGAGTGTGAACAGGGGAGTTAACCTGTTCCCAGAAGATCTTGGAACTGTTCATGCAGCCTTGACTGAGATTTCTAAGTTTTGGTGGACTCGGCAGGAACAGTATGTCACAAACACCTGGGACGAGGAACTCTATTCCATGAGGTCATGAAAGGTTCACTGCAGCCTTCAGCCATTGTTTTCTGTTGGGTCCATTCTAATTTTCAGGACATTCTTTTAGTGAATGAGATTTTCCAATGCTTTTAACGCATCAGTTTTCTATGCGATCTTTTTCACCATGGCTTCTCCATGTTGTACCTCTTCTTCCATTTCCTCCACATTCTCCTGTAGTCCCCGTGACCAAGACGTTGCTTTTTTCTGAGTCTTTCCCTGGACTTGTGGCGTCACTGTCCTCTTGGGAATCTATCAACTAGACATCTCTCAAACCAAGGATCTTCCTTATGTTCACTCATAGGCCATTGTGGTCTACACTTGGGTCAAATTCTGCAGTTGAATAGTGTGGCTAGGACCTGCCTAACATTCATTCATTTATCAAAATGTTTTGTTTTTTGAAGTTTTTTTTTTTAAACCCTTACCTTCTGTCTTAGAATCAGTACTGAGTATTGGTTCCAAGGCAGAAGAGTGGTAAGGGCTAGGCAATGGGGGTCAAGTGACTTGCCCAGGGTCACACAGCTGGGAAGTGACTGAAGCCAGATTTGAACACAGGACCTCCTGTCTCTAAGCCTGGCTCTCAATCCACTGAGCTACCCAGCTGCCCCTCCTATGTTCAGTTCTTACAAGTTCATTTATTAGCTCTATTCAAATGGCTCCCACATATATCTATTCAGTCTCTCTTCTAGACTCTTGTCCTATATCACTGATTGCCCATTGGACATCTGTGTCGATGTATACAATGTATAGGGACAGCTAAATGATGAAGTGGCTAGTGTCCGAAAGATCTGAGTTCAAATCTGACCTCAGATACTTGCTAGCTATGTGACTCTGAGCAAGTCACTTATCCTCTGTTGGCCTCAGTTTCCTCATCTGTAAAATGGGGATAATAATAGCTCCTTTCTCCCAGAGTCATTGTAAAGATCCAGTGAGATGATAATTATAAAGCATTTAGCACAGTGCCTGGCACATAGTAGGCATTTATAAGCGTTAGCTATTATTATCAGCCTCATTCTCACGATGATGATTATTATACAACATTCTGCTTTCATGGGTCTTTGTCACTTTGCCAAGGAAACCAAGGGAAGCTTCATTGTTGGGGCAGAGGTTCGAGGTCTCCTTTTTAGAGAGTTTGGAGGGGAGCAAACTAACTCTTATCTGTGCCACTGTGGCACAGATGTCTGCAGCCTCCCAAAGCTATGGGGAATGCTTGGTGCTCGCCCACCCTTTCTGAGGTTGGCTGGGGCTTATCTGAAGTTTACAGATTGCAGGTCCAAGAGTCCCTGACAGCAAGGCCTAAAGGACATCCCCTGATCCAGCAGGCATAGACAGAGAGTTTGTTTTTACCAATTACACGTGTAACCAATTTCCACATAATTTCCCAAAGTTCTATGATCCAAATTGTCTCCCTCCCTCTCTTCTCTCCTGTCTCACCGAGCTGGCAAGCCATTGGATCTGGATTCTGCATGTATTATCAGGCAAAACCTATTTCCATATTTGATCCAGTGTCTCTTGCCAGGCTGTTCCAAGCCCTTCATGAGCTGCCCGTCTCTACACCTTCCTCGTCCTCCACATGTACTCACTCATCTGATGGCGCTGGCCCCCTGGCTGTCCCACAAACAAGTCATGCCATCTCTCAGCTCTGGGCATTTTTTTTAAACCCTCACCTTCCATCTTGGAGTCAATACTGTGTATTGGCTCCAAGGCAGAAGAGTGGTAAGGGCTAGGCAATGGGGGTCAAGTGACTTGCCCAGGGTCACCCAGCTGGGAAGTGTCTGAGGCCAGATTTGAACCCAGGACCTCCCATTTCTAGGCCTAGCATTCTATGCATGCAGTGAAACCACCTAGCTGTCCCCTCCTTGCCATCCCCTCAATTTCCAATTCTTTGCCACCATGAAAAGAGCTGCTTTAAATATTTTTGTACATATAGGTCTTTTCCCCTTTTTATTTGATTTCTTTGAGATACAGACCTAGTAGTGTTATTGTTGGGTCAAAGGGTGTGCACAGTTTTATTTGCCCTTCAGAATGGTTGGTTCAGGTCAGAGCTCCTCCAACAGTGCATTAGTGTCCTCATTTTTCTACATCCCCTCCAACATTTGTCATTTTCTTTTTCTGCCATATTGGCTGATCTGATAGGTGTGAGATGGTACCTTAGAGTTCTTTTAGTTCACATTTCTCTAATCAAGAGGGATTTCGAGTATTTTTTCATATGGCTAGAACCTTTCATTTGAAAACGGTATGTACATATTCTTTGATGGTTTCTCAGCTGGGGAATGACATGTATTCTTATACATTTGAATCATTTCTCTATATTTGAGAAATGCTACACTTGCTGTAAAATCTATTTTCCAGTTTCCTGCCTTCCTTTTTAGCTAGAATCTTTAGCTAAAATGCTACCTTTGCCCCATAAGAAGAAGAGAGGAGTCAGTCCGTTCTCTTTTACTTTGAACTCAAAGACTTCAATTCTTTTAAGGAGGCAAGTCCTTTAAAATCCATTATCAGCTATAAGAAATAGAAATAGAAAGCATTTATGGAACACTTAGTACATCCCAGGCACTATGATAAGTGTTGAAGATATTAATAAAATTTAAAAAACAGTGTTTTCTCTTTGTAGGCTTACATTCTAATGGGGTAAGTCAATGCATGAAGGGGAACCAGAAAGGAGAGCATGGGTAAAGGTAAGATTGTTTCTTGTCCAGCTCTTCCTTCCTTCTTGCTGCTCAGAGAGAAGTCCTAGTTTAGAGTCTAACGTGTGATGGGAGTACAATTACAGAAATCTGGGTGAGACTAGCTGAAGTGTGATGTGTTAGGAGACTGGTAGGTAGGAGAAAGGGGAAGAATATGGGAAGCCTTGAAGGGGACCTCTGAAAATAGACTTGAAGGAAAATATGACTATTATTCAGTCAACCAGTCAGCGTTTCTTAAGTTCCTAATAGGAAGGCTAAGAGCAGGTAGGTGGTACAGTGGATAGAGCACTGGACTGGGAATCCAGAAGACTCATCTTCCTGAGTTCAAATCCAGCTGCAGACACTCACTAGCTGGGTGACCCTGAGCAAGTCATTTAACCCTGTTTGCCTCAGTTTCCTCATCTGTAAAATGAGCTGGAGAAGGAAATAGCAAACTACTCTAGTATCTTTACCAACAAAAGAGTTATTCACAATTGAAACAACTCAATAGCAACAACAAAAAAGGAGGTCTGCCTTGCCTCCCTACTACCCTCCCTGCAGCTCTTACCTTTCCCTCTGAGAACATACTCTGTATGTGCTCTATATGTGCCTATTTATGTTAATGGCACCTTCTGCATGAGAATGTAAGCCCTGGGAGGGCAGGGGGTGTTGTCGCTCTTTCCTTGTATCCCCAGCTTTTGGCATGGGGCCTGGCACACTGGAGGTCCCCAATAAGTACTTGCTTGATTGCCTAGGGAAACCAAGACAACTTCACCTCAAGGAGCATCTCTGTGTGACTGGTGGCATCTGCACCCAAAGGTACCAGCCTAGTTCTATATAGCCAGCTTCTTTATCTTCATCCTTCACCCCTTGCTTTCTCTGTGTTAAAGGGAACAAGTTACATCATCATCCCCAGTTTTTACCAATTAAAGGAGCTTGGCTGCCCGAACATCAAGACAGGCAAAGAACCCCCAACACATTAGTGCATTTAAGTGTGTTTTGTGCTCCCACCAAAACAGAAAATGAGAATTCTGGGGTACACACCTAGTCTAGCTTCCTGACAAGGGCTGGGCCAATTAATGTGGTTATCATGGTCTAAGTGTTCTTACCAGCACAGCAGAGGAAATGAGGGTGGGGCGGTAGCAGCCGAGGGGGGAGAATACAAGCACTTTACAAACATGATCTCACTGGGGCTCCACAATAACTCTGTAGTATGGCCACTACAGTTATTATCTGTACTTTACAGATGAGAAAACTGAGTCCAAGATCATGCAGCCAATAAATAAATATCTGGGGTAGGATGGCAACACTCAGGTGGCCAAGTAGACGGAGTCTCTGAATTGAGACTCAGGAGTTAAAATTCAACCTCAAAAGACAAGTGTAACCCTAAGCAAGTCACTTAACTTCTGTCTGACTCAGTTTCTTCCTCTGTCAAATATGGTTCATGGCCTCTCTGTCCCAAGCTGCTGGGAGAACAGGAGATAATATTTGTAAAATGTTTTGTGATCTCCAAGTGCTAAATCAATGCTGGCTATTCCTGAGCAGATCAGTCTTACCACAGTACCACCTACCTGCCTTATACATATACTAAGGACCCAGGGAGTGGTGTCTTGGTGAAGGGCTTCCAAATCCCAAGATCTATGGTCAGAAGGGAGTCATCTACTGCCACCCCCTCATTTTACAGATTGGAAGGCTGAGGCCTAAAGAGGGAATGTGATGTGCCCAAATTACACAGGCAGTAATTAGTCAAGATGACATTTGAACCCTGGCACTTTGACATTAAGACCTGAGCCCTTTCCATGACAACCACCCTGAGTCCCCAGAGTTCAGAATCTTCAGAGATCAATCACTATGGTGGGAGATTTGGAAAAGGTTCCTGGAGGTGATGGGAATCGAGCAGAGCTTGGAGAATGAAGAATGTTAGTAGGCTGCTTATAGGAGTGCTTATGAAAGACATCCTAGAGGAATACCCATGGTTCTGGGGGTCGCATTTTAATACTGAATGTTCCTCAAGGTAGATATATATGGCAGTGGTGGGGAAGATTGGAGAAGCCTCCCTCAGGAGGTGATGACTAGACATTTCTGAAGGCCCCCCTGCTTTCTTCCTAGGAAAGGGGGCAGCTTGCCTGACTGACCACAGACCCATTTTACTCAACTCTCACAAATCATGTTTCTCTCTTAAACCATTTTTGGGAATATCCTAGAGCAGTGATGGCCAACCTTTTAGAGATCGAGTGCCCAAACTGCAACCTCATGCTGCATGTGAGCCACCCCCTTGCCTCAAACAGGGGAAGGAGGAAATGTTCCCATTGGGCTGCTGGGCAGAGGTGGGTGAAGTGAAAAAATGTCCTCAGACATGGTAGAGAGGGGGAAGGGAGTGGCCCTCTCCAGCACATGTGCCATAGGTTTGCCAACACAGGTCTAGGGTATTCCATGCTCTCTTGGGAATTCACAGGATCCTCTGCTTCATCAGGCTTGACTCATTTTCCTTTGTCTTAGAATATTTATTCATGAATGTCTGGACTCATTGAGCAGATCTGGAGGTTATATTCTCTTCTTATATTATTATCTTCCTTGTTTGGTATATCGGCTTTTGTTCAACATCTTTAACTAGGTTTTTTCCTCTTTAAATCTTTAGAACTCCAGTCCCCCTCCCCCTTATTTCCTTAGCAGAGGAGAGAAGATGGGGAGAGGTAAGGCATTCCAACTAAAGGGGCAGATGGATCCCCTCTACTACATTGTATTTCTTTCCTGAGCCCAAGTACGCCAACAGCAATTCTGAGAGGTGGATATCGTCAGCCTCACCAGCTGCTTTGTGAGTTGAGAGGCTGAGAGAGTGTCTCTAAAGTATGCCATGAAATACTTTGCAACTCTAAGTGGTTCTGCCAGTGACGCCAACATGGAAGAGAAGGTCTTGGCCTCTAACCCCATTAAGAAGTCAACTGGGAATGCCCAAACCACCAGGACCGGTAACAGCAGCCATTTGCAGAAATGCATTGAATTTAGGAGACCTTAAGGTAGACACTAGCTTTGCAGCAGGAGATGATTTCCATAACTACATCTGGAAGAAATGAGTCCTTCCCCCGAGGGTGCTTCAGCCAAACCTACGTCTAATTTCCAGAAACTATTGACTTTGTGAGTTACTCAGACAGCGAAGGTCCACGGTGAATTTGAATCCTGTTCTGGGGTCCCACAAGTCTCCTAGGAGTCTTTGCCTTCTGGGAGAATATGTTAGGAGTCATGGATGACTGTTTCATGCCTGAAGACTCTGTTACTACACACTTAGGAGCCTTTTATGTTTTAAGCGCTTCTCTTGTAGTACAGGGAATCAATAGCTGGCCTATACCTGATAACTGCTTTGGAAGGAACCTTGTGGGGGCAGTTGGGTGGCTCAGTGGATGGAGAACCAGGCCTAGAAATAGGAGGTTCTAGATTTGAAAAGAAAAAAGAAAAGAGAAGAAAAGAAAAGAAAAGAAAAGAGAAGAGAAGAGAAGAGAAGAGAAGAGAAGAGAAGAGAAGAGAAGAGAAGAGAAGAGAAGAGAAGAGAAGAGAAGAGAAGAGAAGAGAAGAGAAGAGAAGAAAGGAAAGGAAAGGAAAGGAAAGGAAAGGAAAGGAAAGGAAAGGAAAGGAAAGGAAAGGAAAGGAAAGGAAAGGAAAGGAAAGGAAAGGAAAGGAAAGGAAAGGAAAGGAAAGGAAAGGAAAGGAAAGGAAAGGAAAGGAAAGGAAAGGAAAGGAAAGGAAAGGAAAGGAAAGGAAAGGAAAGGAAAGGAAAGGAAAGGAAAGGAAAGGAAAGGAAAGGAAAGGAAAGGAAAGGAAAGGAAAGGAAAGGAAAGGAAAGGAAAGGAAAGGAAAGGAAAGGAAAAGAAAAGAAAAGAAAAGAAAAAGTAAAAGGAACCTTGTGCATTTCCTCAAGTAGACTGAGCTCCTTGACAGCAGGGATTGGTTTTTGTCTTTCTTTGTATTCTCACAACTTAGCACAGTCAGGCGCATAGTAAACACTTAATACTTGTTCCTTGACTTAATTCTTTTTAGGAAAGGTTCTAAGCATGAGGTGTACCTAAGTTTTCCTTAAGAATTTTTTTCTAGTACAAGAGCTTTTCCCAGAATACTTTATCTGGGGACAATGAGTCAGAGAGTCTAGAAAAAGCTTTATGTCCTTTTTTGGGTCAGGCTTCCTCAAGATTGAACCCAGGCTGTGGTAAGACTAGAATAGAAGCCCTATGAGTCTTTGGGTTCATTGATGGTTTGGTGTGTGGAGTGGAAGGGGAGGAGAGATTATAGGAAAAGAATATTTTTTATTTTATTTTGCTGTTTTCATAAATTTTATTATTTTTATTTGGAAATTTTTATTTAATTAATTAATTTAGAATATTTTCCCATGGTTACAAGATTCATGTTCTTTCTTTTCCTCTCCTCCTCCCACCCCCTCCCATAGCCAGCAAGCAATTCCACTGGGTTTTACATGTGTTGTTGATCAAGACCTATTTCCAATATATATTGCTAAACCCATGTAAAACATTCAGCTTTAAAAAAATTTTTTTAACCCTTACCTTCCTTCTTGGAATCAATGCTGTGTATTGGTTCCAAGGCAGAAGAGTGGTAAGGGCTAGGCAATGGGGGTCAAGTGACTTGCCCAGGGTCACTCAGCTGAGACGTGTCTGAGGCCAGATTTAGACCCAGGACCTCCCGTCTCTAGGCCTGGCTCTCCATCCACTGAACCACCCAGCGGCCCCCCAAACATTCAACTTTTATTTATTTTTTACAAATTTTTTAAAATTTATAACAAAAGTTCAATTTTTTTAAATATAAAAATTAAAATTATATATATATGTATATATATATATACATATATATATATATATATATATATATATATATATATATATATATATATATATATGCAGTGGCTGGTTAGAAATTGAATTAAAAAATCAATGAAGTTTCAATTCCAGGACAGAAGAGAGGCAATTAGGGTTAAAACATTCCATTTTTAAAAGGCAAAAACTAAAAAAAAGTTATTTATTCTGTGAAGAAAGGAACAATAAAGCCCAGAATGCAGCAGCTTAATGATGGAATCAACAATTACTTCAGCTCATTTAGTCAGATCAACAAAGACAGTATATTATATCAGCTGCTTTGACTGTAAACATGGATTCAATGAAAGGTATTGCCATCTTCTCAATGTGGAATAAGAGCAGTTGCACAGGCATTGGAGAAAAGCAAATGGGGAAAGATGGTTTTAAACTAAACGTCTTTAAGACAGGAGGATGCGTCGTAACCATTTTTCCTATTGGCGCAACTAACCAACAAAGGCACAAATGGCAGTTTATTTGGCACACACGCCAGAGGTCATCCCTTCAGACTGTGATAAATCGGAAAGAACGCTGGTATGAGAAGACCCCAGTTCAAGTCGTGACCCAGCTTCTCCCTCATTTATTGGAGTTGCTCTCTCTGAGCTTCACTGTTTGACCTCTGAATCTGGGCATGTTCCTTTGAGGGCACGAGGGGCAGTCTGGAATGGCAGAGAGTGACCTGGATTTGGAGTTGAACAATCTGTTGGAATTCTTTCCTCCTGATGATCCGTGTGGCCACAGCCAAGTCATCTTCCCAACCCGGGCCTCCATTTTTCATGTGAATTTAATCCCTGTCCCATCGGAGAGCTGATATTTCATGGGAAACACATCAAGTCTTGGATATAACTCTTGGGGGTCTTCCTTTCCCCTAGGAATGACATAGCCCAGTATTTGGGGATGGTCTCCTTAGGGGCAGAGATGAATGCCCTGCCCTGCCCCGCCCTGCCCTGCGTGAGGGGAACTCTTCAGTCTTCTTTAGCCTTCTTCAGGCTTTGAGTTGATTTGGCCACTTCTGGTTTCCATTTTGAAAAGGAAGAAGGAGGAGGCCAACCCCAGTGCAGGTTAGTGAAGGCAAAGGTGGTGGGAAGAAATGAGAAGAGTAAGCAGTCTCTATCATGGCCAGATAACCCACTTGTTACACCAGAGACTTTGGAGACTTTCCCTTTGGGGGAGATCTAGGGCTCTCTCTTAGCTGAGAGAGTTGCCTTACTTCTGTGGGGAGCTCCTTCACTCTCTATTATCTGGCATGTGCAGATCTTCTGTGATTTCTGTTTTGCTATGATTTGGCTGGGGGACAGCTATAGGGCACCAGACCTGAATCAAGAGGATTGATTTTCCTGAGTTCGAATCTGGTCTCAGTCACTCATTAGCTGGGTGACCCTGGACAAGTCACTTAATTCTGTTTGCCTTAGTTTCCTCATCTGTAAAATCAGCTGGAGAAGGAAACAGCAAACCATTCTGTATTTTTGTCAAGAAAATCTCAAATGGATCCTGGGTCATTTGAATCTGTTACCCTAAAAACTATGATTCCCAGCAAAACTACAATCCTGTATAAATGGAGATTTTGAACCTTTGACTTCATTCCCCAGAAGTCCTTAGTATTTCCCAAAATTCCCTCTAATCATTTCTGTGTCTTCACATTGGTGAGATAACATTATTGGTGTTTAAGGGGATGTAGGCTCCTCACAGACTCTCTTTTTGACCTGAAACCGGGCTGAATTCAGGCAGTTCTTTTGCTTTAGTTATTATTAATAAAACTTTATAAAATAAATATTTCATTATTGATTATTAATTTTAATCTTGATCATTCCCAGCACCCTACTCTCTTTCTGTCGTTATGTACTGACGTGGACAGGAGATAAATTCGGTGGAGATCCGTCTCTCGGCCTCTTTTTCCCTCCTGTGGCAGCTTTGGTGGAGCAGGGATTTTTGAGCAGGCAGAAAACTTGGTCCCGTGGTTCTATTTTGTCAGATAATCAGCTTTATAAAAATAATACTTGACGTATTGGGCATTAATTTAACTCCTACAATCCCGAAGAGTCAGATCCACCTGAAATGACTGAAAATGACTTGGATAAATGGGTTTCTTGGCTCCTTATTTTATGGGAAACAGATCAAGCTTTGGATGGAAACCTTGGAGTCTTCCTTTCCCCTAATAAGGACACAGCAGTTAGAGTTTAGTTGGAACCCAATTGTTTCCCCTAGATTAATAATATTTAAGGGAGAAGAATGATATAATTCTAGCCTGGTTCTCCCTCTCTCTGAGGAAAGCAGAGTAACCTCTGGTCCCAACCTGTTGCTTCTCCACCTGGCAGGAAATGAAGTCTCCCTTGATGAAAGGTAAGGAGCAAAGAGGCTGGAGATGTTTATTCTGTCTTTCTTCAAGCCACACAAGGATAGACCCTCACCACAGATGGGTCTCTCAACATTATTATTATTATTATTATTACAGTAGAATCATAGGTTCAAGATCATCTAAACCAATCTTCCCATTTTCCACATGAGGAAACTGAGGCCCAGAAAAGAGAATTGATTTGCCAATACCTGAGTCATAATCGGAACCCAGATCCCACCAGACTCCCCTCACCACCCAGGAGGCGCATTACATGCTGCTATCTCATTTCATGGAAAATAAGGGCTCTGGACTGGCTGGCCCCCGAGATCTCTTCCATCTCTAGATTCTGATCTGACAATGACCCATTTGACATCTTATCATGGTGCTGGGGCTGTGTGATTCTGCTTAGGATTCCATTCATATATATGCAGAATCAGTCAACCAACAAGCTTTTATTAAGCATCTACCTATGTGCCAGGCTCAGTGCCATGCACTGGAAATAGAGAAATAGAAGACTGCCCTCTAGGAACTGCCAGTCTGAAGGGGGAGACAACAGGAAAGTCGACATGACAAAGAGAGGCAGAGAGACAGAGTCAGAGAGAAACAGAGACAGACAGACAGAAACAGAGAGAGACAGAAAGAGATAGAGACAGAGAAAGAGAGATAGAGATAGACAGACAGACAGAGAGCTCTTTGCACTTTCTCCTTTTAATCAAAACCAAGTAACCAACAACAAAACAAACCTCTGGATACAATAATACACATTTAAAAAACATCACCCACCAGCCCAGCAACTGGGAATGGCTGACAGATTGTAGCCCTGTGATTGTGATGGAATACAATTGTTCTATAGTTAGTGATAAGCACGATGAGTTCAGAAAAACCAGAGAAGACTTACATGAACTGATACAAAGTGAAGTGAGCAGAACCAAAACATTGTACATTGTAATAGTAATAGTGTAGAATAATCAACTTAGCTCTTCTCAGCAATGCAATGACCCAGGATAATTCAGAAAGACCCTGTGGCTATTCTTCCCCCCCCCCCCCCAGAAAGAACTAATAGATTTTGAATGCAAGTTCAAAAATATCTTTTAAATTTTCTGTTTTGAAGCCTGTGTTTTCTTTCACAACCTAACTAATATGGAAATATGTTTAGTATGATCACACATGTCTAACCTATATCAAATTGCTTACCCATATCAGGAAGAGAGGAGGGGAAAGAGAGAGGGGGAGAAAGTGTAACAATATTTTAAAATAGATATTAAAATTTGAATTATTTTTCATAGAAATATTTGTTAACATGAAATGACTGTTATTTTAAATAAGTTAATAAATATTTATTTTTGGATTTAAATGTTTTAATTGTTTTCATACGCAATTGGGGAAGAAATAAAATATTAGGGTTTTTTTTTTAAATCATGCACCAATCCCTAAACTCAATTATTTACTGGGTTTTTTTTTTTCTTTTAATGTACAAACTAACAGTAATTCAATCAAATAATGATGGAGTGTCTGCCCTGGGGGGAATGCCTATGGTACTGCTGAATTCAACAAAGGAAAGAAGGAAATACAGGCCATCCATCCTGTCTTCTCATAAAGAATTCTGTACGCTGCTTTATATAATAGATTTTTCCAAAATGGGTCATATTTTTCTGATAAGAATAATGGTACATTTAGGGATTTTATTTCTGACTGAGAACTTGGTGAAAAATAAATCACTGAGATATGTCCAATGAGCTGCCTTAAAGCAAAGATTCAATAAGTCTAACTTCCAGTCATTTAAAATGGTAAAATGATGCTCCAAATCTTAGAAAATGGGCATAAATAGAATGGTCAAAAAAATGATTTGGGAGCACATAAAAATACTGACTCGTGGATTTGGCCCCAGGTTGACATACTAACTATAATAAGTTGTAAGCAATTAATTCACCATCATTTTGTTTTAAATGTTTTCTGATTCACTTCATTTTAATATAATTTTATTTTTTAAATACAAGATTCTTGTTGTCTCCCTCCATTTTTCCTCCCCCTGCCCAGAGCTGACAAGCTCTGGGTTATACACGTGTTATTGCCCAATACCTATTTCCATATTATTCATTTTAAAAAATATAATTTGGGGGCAGCTGTGTAGCTCAGTGGATTGAGAGCCAGGCCTAGAGATGGGAGGTCCTAGGTTCAAATCTGGCCTCAGACACTTCCCAGCTGTGTGACCCTGGGCAAGTCACTTGACCCCCATTGCCTAAAATATATATATATATATATATATATATATATATATATATTTATAATTTTAAAATATATTTGATCTGCTTTATTTTAAACAATATTTATTGCTATTGTTTTTATATCAGCTTCATTTCCAATCTATCCATCCTGTTCCCTTTCCCTATCCAGAGGAACAGAGAAGGAAAAGAAGGAAAGAGAAGAGGGCAAAATCAACCAACACAAGGGCAAAGGGTGACAAATGCGCCTTCATATAGCACCAGCCCCTACTGCAGACAATGGAGGAGGAGCATTTTCTAATCTAGTTTCCATCTGGGTTTAGAAAGACATCCAGGAAATCATCCTGATGTTCCTGATCTTGTCTTCCCAAAGCCATTCAGCGAAGCTTGAACAGAAGGATGCCTCTTTTTTTTCTTTGTTTAAATCAAATCCAGACACATTCTGGGACACCCCCCCCCCGGGGTTATGTTTGTGTTTTCCTTCACCACTATATATGCCCAGAAAGGCACAATCCCAACTTTTGACTGATGGATCTACAAATATTTATTAAGTTCCCACTAGGCACTAGGCACAGTGCTAGGCACCGGGGCTCCAAGTACAAAGAATGGGATGATCTTTACTCCTCACAGGCTTGCATTCTTATGAGTGTACAAATGACAAGTACATATAGAAATATCTAGAAAAGTGTTTGACTTGATTACACATGTGCAATCTATATCAGATAGCTCACTGTGTCAGGGAGAGAGGGAGGGTCAGAAAAAGGAAGACAATCTGGAACTCAAGACTCCAGTGCTGGAGGTGGCACCAAGATGGTGACTTGGAAGTAGCATGAGGCAATTCCTCTGTGAAAACCCTTCCACACCCATCAAGAACAAAGTGCTTCAAGGGGGACAGAAAACCAAATTCAATAAGAAGACAGAGCTGAGGGACCCTCCTGCTCTACTCAACCTAAAAGGTAGGCAGAGAAGGTTGAATTCTCTGGTTTAAGGAAAAAGAAAGACGGGCAGCCCCAGGGTCCTTCTTCCACCTTCTAAGCTAAGACTTGGGTGGTGGGATCTCAGGTTGAGGGCTCCAATGGGATGGAGTGCCTTGCTACCACAACTATGTGAAGCTCAGGACTCTCAACTGGCAAGGAGGCAGCTGGAGGAGAGAAGCAGAGAAGAGGGCAGGCTGGTTGCTGCCTTCAGCCACCACCCCTCCATCTTGAGCCTTTGCCTCTGGAAGTTTGGGCCTCAGGGCACATTCAACTCTGCAGATCAGCTCAACTGGCTTAATCCAGTTTATCAATAGTGCAGAGAAGAAGCCTCCAGAGGGCAGCGGGGCTCAGTCCCATGGAACTGGTAGAAAACCAGAGGAGCAAGGGTGCAGAGTGGACAGAGAGCCAGACTCAGCAGCAGCCAAGGATCTCTCCTGCTCCATTCAATGTAAAAGGTACACAGATAAAGTCAAATTCTTAGGTATAAGGGAAAGATCCAACACTCCTTCCCCACCTACTGCACTGAGACTTGTAGGAGGAATCAAACTGACTGGGATCCCAGGGTAAAGGCTACAACCGCAATGGAGTACTTTGGTACCACCACAGGAAGCTCAGGGCTCTGACCAGGCAGCTGTCAGGGAGGCAGATGGCAGAAAGGAATACAGAGGAGTTGGAGAGTAACTACTTTCAGCCTCCACAACTTCACCTTCAGCCTCTACTGGCAGCTGGGGAAGATCTGGACTAAGAGCTCATTAACACAACAGATCAACTCTGTCAGCCTAATCCAGGTGATCAGCTGAGCAGAGAAGAAGTCTCTTCAGGGCAGAAAAGTCCAAATTCACAGATCCAGCAAAGAAACAGAGGAGCAAGAATATAGCCAATAAGGAGGGGGAAAGAAGGAAAAAATATTCATAAACAACAGAAAAAGAAGAAAGAAATTGCAATCACAGTTTCTATCCAGGTAATGAACAAATAACAAATGGAACAGAGGAGGACCAAGGAACACCAAGCAAAAACTCAGGAACTCCAGCAAATTGGATCCTGGCTTTGGAAGAACTCAAAACACAATTCAAAAAATAGTTAAGAGAAGCTGAAGAAAATTGGTAAAAGACCTAGAGGCAGGAGGTCCTAAGTTCAAATCTGGCCTCAGACACTTCCCAGCTGTGTGACCGTCACTTGACCCCCATTGCCTAGCCCTTACCACTCTTCTTCCTTGGAGCCAATACACAGTATTGACTCCAAGATGGAAGGTAAGGGTTTAAAAAAAAAAAGAAAATTTGTAAAAGAACTTAAAAAGCAAAATAGATCATCTGGAAACAGAGGCACATGAACTAAAACAAGAAAATAGTGTTTTAAAAGCCAGAATTGACCAGCTTGGAAATGAGGCAAAGAAACTGAAATATGACCCATTAAAAAAAATAGACCAAAAGGAAAAGGAAGATCAAAAAGCCAGGGATGAAATTCAGTCTTTAAAAATTAGAATCAAGACTTGAATGCTAAAAAATTGTTTTTTCATGTAATAGGGGGGAAAATAAAATATTATTTTTTTAAAAAGATAAAATAAACACTGTCTCCATTCTGAATACTTTTTTAAAAAAGTATCTATGTGTTAAATATATATTTGTTCTCTATATTAAGCATTTGTTCCTTATTTCACAGATAAGGAAACTGAAGCCCAGGAGTTTAAGTGACTTGTGTGAGGTCACATAAGTAGTGTGCTCCTCAGCTCCTCTAACTCTAAAGCCAGGACTTGTTCCAGCTAGTAGCCTAGGTCCTGGTCTTCCTACTATCCCAGGAATGGGTTCCACTGAGATGGGGTCCCAAAGGTAAGTGTCCTATGCCTCAAGAGGACCAGGAGGCAAATGGGTCTTACAGGAAGGGAGGATGTTCTCTCCCACTAAGGTCAATTCCAAGGGGGCAAAGCCCTGGCTAGTTAGTTCTATAGATGGTCCAGGAATTCTTCCCATGTCCCCTTTGAGACCCAGGCTCTGCCTCATGCCCATCCCCTAATCGAGAAGGCTTTGAAGGTAGAGATGCCCGTTAAATGGAGACCCTGCAAAAAGATAGCAGTAGAGGGGGTATCTGGGTGGCCCAGGGGACGGAGAGCCAGGCCCAGAGATGGGATGTCCTGAGTTTAAATCTGTTCTCAGACACTTCCTAGTTATGTGACCCTAGGAAAGTCACTTCACCTCATTGCCCAGACCTTACTGGTCTTCTGTCTTGGTTTTTATTTTGTGTATTTTTTCCCATGGTTCCAGGATTCTTGTTGTCTCTCCCCCCCCCCCCTTTCCCCCCTCCCAAGTTGACAAGCCACTGAAATCCTTAGTCTTCTGCCTTGGGACCAATATACAGTAGTGATTCTTAGGAGGAAGGGAAAGGTTTGCTGTGTAGATGAACAGCTTTGAATCTCCACAGCCTCTCTCCACTCGCACAGCAAACCTGTGGGGCTTGCACTGACATTTCACCCAGCAATCTCCTTCACCTGTCAGGTATTTTAGAGGAATCTTTTTTTTTCTCTGTTCTCTATTTTTTTTAAACATTATTTTATTTGGTCATTTACAAACATTATTCATTGGAATCAATGATCATTTTCTTTAGAGGAATCTTTAGGTGTGAAAAGCACTGAGATTTTCTCAATCTCTCCAAGAAGCTCTTAGGACATCCTTTCAGAACAGGATCAACCCAAAAAGTGAAAGTCAGTTGGGTAACTGTCTCTCAAAGCACTCTGGGAAATTTTTCTCTTACCCATAAATCCATCTGAGATTCCATTCATATTTTTTTTTAACCCTTACCTTCCATCTTGGTTCTAAGGCAGAAGAATGGTAAGGGCTAGGCAATGGGTGTTAAATGACTTGCCCAGGGTCACACAGCTGGGAAGTGTCTGAGGCCAGATTTGAACCTAGGACCTCCCGTCTCTAGGCCTAACTCTCAATCCACTGAGCAACCCAGCTTCCCCCTCTAATCAGATTTTTTAAAGAAATCTAACTCATAACTCTTATGCATCTATCAATAACTTATGCTACTTAACTGTATTTCCTAATGAACTCTTAATTAATAGAGAATTGTCTACAATTTAGATAACTTCCTAGCTGTGTGACTTTGGGCAAGTCACTCAACTCCCATTGCCTAGCCCTTATTGCTCTTCCGCTTTGGAACCAATACCCAGAATTGATTCTAAGATGGAAAATGAAGGGTTGGGAGTTTTTTAACTTTTTTTCTTACTACATTTAAAATTTTTAAAATTAATTTAGAATTTTTTCCATGGTTACAAGATTCATGTTCTTTCGCTGCCCTCCTCAACCCCCCTCCCATAGCTGGTGCAAGGTTCCTCTGGTGTTTTAAAAGTGTCATTGATCAAGACCCATTTCCACGCCATCGAGATTTGCACCAGGGTGATGGTTTAGAGTCTACATCCTCAGTCCCCTGATCACATCCAAGGGGAGGGTTTTTTTTTTTTTTAAACCCTTACCTTCTGTCTTGGAGTCAATACTGTGTATTGGCTCCAAGGCAGAAGAGTGGTAAGTGACTTGCCCAGGGTCACACAGCTAGGAAGTGGCTGAGGCCAGATTTGAACCTAGGACCTCCCGTCTCTAGGCCTGGTTCTCAATCCACTGAGCTACCCAGCTGCCCCCTCAAGGGGAGGGTTTTTAAAAGAAAAGACTCTGGGAACCCTAAAGAGCTTGGCCCAGCGGCCTCTGGACTGGGTAGGTGGGCTACGTAATCTCCAGGTAGGTTTAGGACTATCCAGCCCAGATTTAGGGGAATCCATCAGGTTGGGGGCAGCAAAGCCACTCACTAGCTAATAAAGGCCCTGGTCCCACTTCCCTGGGGCCATTTTCTCTTCTGGAGAAAGACCAAGACTAGCATCCCTTTCCTCAGTTCCCAGGAGGGCTGAACTCCTGGCTTTCTCCATCTTTCTCCCAAACCTCATCCTTCTGCTCTGAAACTGGCCCCTCCTGAGCCCCCTGCCCTTGGAGGTGGAGAGGGCAGGGAGTGGATGTCTGGGGTCTGGGAGCTCCCCCAGAACCTCCCCCCTTGGAGGGGAGCACTCAAGGAAGTCGCCTCCTCCTTTCCCAGCTGGCTGCCCTTTGGAACTGTGATGTCCAGAAGCTCGCCTTCTCCAAGACAATCTCCTCTGAAGCTCCACCTCCTCACACTGTTTCCCAGCCGGGCTTCTTCCGGCCCCCAGCCTTGGCATCCCTCCCTCCCCAAAGCCCTTTGAGCAGTCATCTCCTCCTCCAGCCTGGGAGCTCCTTGAGGTCTTTTGCTCTCCTTTGTCTCTCCAGGGCTTCCGTAGCACAGTGCCTGGCACACGGACGGTGCTTAATTAGTACTGACTGATTTCTCTGCTTCTGATTGGCAGAGGATCCCCTTGGCATACCTTAAGCAGGGCTCGGTGCCAACATCACAAGGCAGCACGTGGCCAAACAATGAGGCATGTGGGGCGCTGGGGATGTGATCAGGAAGGGCTCTGGGGGACGGGGGCTCTCCGGAAGCCTTTGCCTTAGCCTGCGATGGCTCAGCGAGGATGTGGGGAGAGGGCTTGGGCCACCTGAACAGAGGGAGAGCGCCGTGCAGCAGGGGCCAAGATCCACTGCTTGGTGAGCAACTCCGATCCCTGCACAGCCCTCCCCTGAAAGGTCATTATGGCCCAGGTCCCAGCCAGAGCTCACAGCCAAAGCAATCAGAATGCAGATTGCATTCTCTATTCTTTGCTTTTCTTCCATTCCTTTTAATATTCCCACATAATTAAAGGGACCCATGCTGGGCCATCATCAGGCTATACTAATTTATTAAATTGTATTGCCAGTAACTCTCTCTCCCCAGTCTCCCATCTAATCCCCACCTAATTGAGGAGCTTAGAGCTCTCAGACTTTTTAATATTTAAAATTGTTAATGGTAAATCTTAAAAAAAAAACGTAAGCCATCGTTTCTCCTTTTGTCTTCATAAACCACTCCCTATAAAGACAGGATCTCCAGAGGCCAGACTGGAAGGGCTGAAAGGCTCTTTGGAGGTCATCTATGCCAACCTGGTTACTTTATTTTGTTTTATTTATTTATTTAAACCCTTACCTTACTTACAATACTGAGTATTGGTTCCAAGTCAGAAGAGTAGTAAGGGCTAGGCAATGGGGGTTAAGTGACTTGCCCAGGGTCACACAGCTAGGCAGCCCAGTTATTTTACAGACAAGGACCTAAGGTCCAGAGAGGAGAAACAATTCAATCGAGGTCACAAAGCTGTACTAGGCTGATTTTTCCTGACAGACAGCCATGATCAGAATTGTAGCCCCCAGTAGTATTGGCATTTGAGGTAGCTAGGTGACACAGGCCAGGCATCAGGAAGACTGGAATTAAAATGTAGCCTCAAATACTTACTAGCTTGACAGCAGGCAAGTTGCTTGACCTCTGCCTGCCTTGGTTTCCTCATTTGTTAAGTGGGGACAATAATAACATTTAACTCTCCAGGTTGTCATGAGATCAAATAAGATAATATTTGTAAAACACTAAGCAAAACTTGAAGTGATATGAGAATGCTAGCTGTTATTGATAATCATATGAAAAAATCTAAATCCCTCTTGAGTAGACAAATACACATTTAAAAAACTCTGAGGTCCCACTTCATACTGATTGGATTGACCAATATGACAGTAAAGGAAAATGATGAATGTTGAAGGGGATGTGGCAAAATTGGGACACTAGTGCATTGTTGGTGGAGTTGTGAACTGATTCAACTACTCTGGAAAGCAATTTTGAACTGCCCCATGGGCTATAAAACAATGCATACCCTTTGATCCAGTAATACCACTACTAGGTCTGTATCCTAAAGAGCTAAAAGAAGGGGAGTGGGGGGAAAAGGACCTACCTGTACAAAAATATTTACAGCTGCTCTTTTTGTGGTGGCAAAGAACTGGAAAATGAGGGGATGTTCATCCATTGGGGAATGGCTGAAAAAATGGTGGTCTGTGATGGGGATGGAATACTATTGTGCTCTAAGGAATGATGAACTGAAGGATTTCAGAAAGAGCTGGAAAGACCTGTGTGAACTGAGGCAGAGCAAAATAAGCAGAACCAGGAGAAGACCATATACAGTAACAGCAATATTGGGAATGATCAGCTCTAATAATAGACTTAGCTACTCTCAGTAATACAATGATCCAGGACAACTCTGAGACACTTAGGACAAAGAATGCTCTCCACCTCCCGAGAAAGAACTGTGGGAGTAGAAATGCAAATGGAAACGTATGACTTTTCATGTGTTTACCTGGGGTCTTGGTTTTATAAGATTATTCACTTACAAAAATGAACAATATGGAAATCTGTTTGGCATGATAATACATGTATAACCCAGAAAAAGTTTAAAATATAAAAAATAAAGATGTATATGACAATGATGGAGTTTTTATCCAGAGTCACTGCTTTCTTCTCCCCTTATGCACTCTTCCCAACTGTCCTGGCGTTTGCTAAAGACAGACACTACGATTTAAACGTCAGTGGAAATTTCCCCAGCATCATGTTCTAGGAAAGCAGAAAGGAGAAAACACTGCAGAATAGAGTAGCCTCCACTCTCCCCAAGTGCTAGGTACTCTGTAGCTGGCACACTTCAGCCCACTTGTGACATCTTTCTGTATTCTCTCACTCTTCATCCAAACCCTTCCACTCCGGAGGCCTCAGTTTCTTTTTATGTAAAATGAAGAGATTACAACAATTGTAAAAATAGAGAACAGTGGCAAGTATCCACATCAACTAAAGTAATAATAATAATAATAATAATAATAATTTCCTGCTGCCTACAAACATGCTGGGTGGGAGACCAGGCATCTAGGTGGTGCCACAGTACACAGAGCACCAGGGCAATAGTCAGGAAGGCTCATTTTCTGGAATTCAAATCCCATTTTAGACACTTACAAACTCTGTGACCCTGGGCAAGTCACTTGAGCCTCATGGCCTAGCTCTTACCACGTGTCTTCCTTAAAACCAATACCTAGTATGATTTTAATCTAGAAGATAAAGGTGGAAAAGGAAATAGCAAAACACTCCAGTGCCTTTGCCAAGAAAATCCCAAATGGGGTCCCCAAGAGTCAGGTACGACTGAAACGATTGAACAACAAAACCAAATATACTCATGTCTTTTCTTCCTTTTCTTTTTTTAAACCCTCACCTTCCGTCTTGTAATCAATACTGTGCATTGGTTCTAAGGGGGAAGAGTGTTAAGAACTAGGCAATGGGGATTAAGTGACTTGCCCAGGGTCAAACAGCTAGGAAGTGTCTGAGTCCAAATTTGAACCCAGGACCTGGGCCTGGCTCTCAATCCACTGAGCCACCCAGCTGCTCCCTCATGTCTTTTCTATTCTAAAAATCCATCACTTGATCCTTCCATTCTTGTGAACTCTCATCCTACATTTCTTTATCCCTCTGTAGCTTCCTAATTGTTCTCCCATCTCCCAGGGTTTCCCTTTGCTGAGCTGCCCTCCACACAATAAAGTTCCTAAAAGAAGCCAATGTGATATTCCTAAAACACAGGGAAGCCTGTGCCACTCTCCTGCTCAAGAAGCATCTCATTGTTTTTGGAATAAAATATAAACCCCTCTGCGCTCTTCACAACCTGGCTTCCACTTACCATTCCAGAAATATGATACGCTATTTCCTTTGGTCCAGTCAGACTGGCCTTCTTATTCCTCATCTACAAAATGTTGTCTCTGGGGGCAGCTGGGTGGCTCAGTGGATGGAGAGCCAGGCCTAGAGACGGGAGGTCCTGAGTTCAAATCCGGCCTCAGCTACTTCCTAGCTGTGTGACCCTGGGCAAGTCACTTGACCCCCATGGCCTAGCCCTTACCACTCTTCTGCCTTGGAGCCAATACACGGTATTGATTCCAATATGGAAGGTGAGGGTGTAAAACCAAATGCCATCTCCATCTCCATCCCTTCGCCAGCCTGTTGGCCATCCCTGAAATGCCCAGTAGCTCTACCTACACCTTTTAGCATCTCTAATCGCCTTCAAAACCCAGCTCTGACACCACCTCTTATGTGAAGCCTTCCTGCATGGGGAGTGAGATGGGGGCTGTGATTCCAGTTGACAAACCTTTTTACAATGTGGAGAGTGTGTGTGTGTGTGTGTGTGTGTGAGCTGCTTCTCGAGGCACCAGTGACATCCTAGAATAGGACTTTTCAGAGGACAACCATGAATATTAATGAGCTGCTTTGATTAGAAAGGGTGAAAACTCTTTATTATTGATCAAAATTTTCTGAGCCGATTGGGAAGCTGCTGGATTCATACATATTCATCGGCACAGGAATAAAGCTGTAATTCCAAAGACACACCCCGGAACAGGGACTCTCATTATACGATCAGTGACTCAAGATCATTAGAGGTGATGGAGGAGTTGTTCGTCCCAGACAGAGCTTTAATTAGAACCAGAGAAGGCCGGCTAATCAGCTCCCGTTCATGCCTTGCCCCTTCACTCTTCTCTACCAAGGAGCCCAAGTCCAAAGGGCAGCGTTACAATCAGCCAACGGTAACGTTTCTATCACACAGACGCGGAAGATGGCCGTGAAAAGTGGGGCTCCAGGCAGAGAACGACAAACTGGCCACGTTTCTTTTTGGTTGTGTTTCTGTCGTGCCATCGGCCAGTTTGCTTCTGGGAGTGGAAGGAAAGCCGGTCATTTCCAGCTCCGCGGCGATGTTCCTTGGGTCATCGACCGTCTAAAATCACTTCAGCGTTTGGAACAAGGCAAACTGAGGAGCCCCAAGTCCATGGCCTCTGAAGTACAAGTCATGTTGTTTCCAACCCAATGCCTGCCACGTCTGGTTGGCACAGGATGGGCGACGAGTTTTTAGAACAAATTTTACAGGGTTACCTTTTGTTTTAAAGCATTTGGAAACCTTGGGCAGCTGCTCCCTTGGCGTCATAAAATGGCTCCATAGCATTAGGGAAACAATAAGTCTGTTATTGAAGCGACTAACTTTGAGAGGGGCAAACTTCCCCTCTTACTTATCATAGGTGGAACAGTAGAGTATTGAGCCTGAAGATGAGCAGACTAGAGTCCATGTTTAACCTCCGACATACTACCTGGGCAAGTCACTTAAGCCTGTTTGCCTCAGTTTTCTCATCTTTAAAATTAGCTGGAAAGAGAAATAACAAGCCACTCTAGTATCTCTGCTAAGAAAACCCCAAATGGGGTCATGAGGGGTTGGACATGACTGAAAATGACTCAACAACCACTAACACTAACTTAGAGCTGGAAGGAATATAGATGTCAGTCAGCAAAAGTGTCACATTTTATGGATGAGGAAACTGAGGCTCAAAAGGGTGGGGTATGGAATGCTTTGGCCAAAGTCATAGACAAACAAGAGCAGAAGCCTGGCTGTAAAAATGGAGACTTGAACTCTGGACTGCAAACCCCAGAAGTCCTTGCTCTGGCTCCCAGAATGCTTTGTAAGCTCACTGAGATCCTCACCCGGGTGGGTTCAAAAGTTCTATTTAACTGGTTGTAAGAGCCTACTGACTCTTTCCTGTTTCCGCTTGCAAGGAGATGGGTCTTTCATGATGTAGGTGAGGTTGAATGGGCCTCTTGGCCCTCCTTCGCACATGCTTTTCTTACTTGTATAGTCTTAAATTCTTAATCTTTAATAAACCTCTAAAAATATAAAACTCCTTGCAGAAAAACTAATTTCTACCTTGCCTCAGTTTCCCCTAAATTTTAATCTTAACATGGCACAGTGCAGACTCTGAACTGGTTTCTAAATCAGGAATCAACCTATCTACAAGCAGTCCTGAAGAATCTACCAAGTGCTAGCTAGGCACTGTCCTAGGTGCTGAGGACCCAAAGCTAAAAGACAACAGGTGCTGCCCTCCAGGAGCTCACACTCTATCCTGGGGGCGGCATCATGTGCATAGATAGTTAGATAGATAGATAGACAGACAGACAGACAGACAGACAGACAGACAGACAGACAGATAGATAGATAGATAGATAGATAGATAGATAGATAGATAGATAGATAGACGGACAGACAGACAGATAGACAGATAGACAGATAGACAGATATAATAGATAACTAGACAGACAAATTGATAGATGATGGATAGATGAATGGATGGATGGATAGATAGACATGAACAGACAGACAGAGATAAATAGATAGATAGATAGATAGATAGATAGATAGATAGACAGATAGATAGATAAGTAGACAGATAGATAACTAGATAGACAGATAGATGATGGGTAGATGTATGGATGTATGGATGGATAGATAGATAGATAACTAGACAGACAGGTAGATGATGGATGGATGGATGGATGGATAAGTAGACAGACAGCTAGATATATAGACAGACAGAGACAGATAAATGGGCAGATGGACAGACAAATGGAAAAATGGACAGACAGACAAGATAAATATAAATAGATACAAGATAATTGGGGGGAGAAGACACTGACCATTACAGGGAATAGGAAAGACCTGATGAAGAACAGGAGTTTCTTAGCCTAAGGTCTGTGAACTCTTTTTAAAAAAATATTTTAATACTGTATTTCAATATAATGAGTTTTCTTTGTAGGTGCAGTGAGGTAGAATAGTAGATAGAATGTTTGAAGTTTAGAAGACCCAAGTTCAAATCCTGCTTTAGACCTGTGCTAGATATATGACTTTGGATAAGTCAGTTCAGAATCCTTTCTACTCTACCATGCTGACCATTCTTACTTCCCTGAGATTTGAATCATTGGAAAGTTTACCCATCTAAAAGCTCACAGATATTTAAAAGATTTGAACTATTGAATGGAATAAAATCTTCTTAAGCTTCAGACCAAATGTGACCAAAAAATTGACAGAAGAATCTCCATTTTACTCTCTACTCATTTTTAGCAGAATTGAGCTCTTCAAACATTTATTAACCCATTATTTGATTGAATTGTTCATCAAAGTAGTCCAATCTTTGAGACCTTAGTCAAAGAACCAAACCAGGCAGGGAAAGAGGATAAACAAAAGAAGAAAAGAGGACTGACCATAATCATCTTAACGCATATCAATAAACTTCTTAATCAATATACACTTCTCGAAGGAGGACAAGATTCTACAAGAGATGTGATAGAGTGGCTAATTTTCTCATGCTTAATACTGTTAACGTCTTCCTTCTGATGCTTCATTAGGATGCCGAGATGACCCTTGATTGTTGGAGGCTCAACCAGTAGGCCCCAAGCTGTGGATGTCGGACACTGGAGGATCAGTCTAGTTCATTCTAAGAGGTCCATTAATAGGCCATGAACTGATGAATTTGGGGCCTCAGAATCTTTAATAAAGAGTAAGAAGAATCTTTTAAATAAAGAAGGTTGAATAAATCATAGGTGAACTGCTATTTGCATTGGTGAAGGGAGTACCATATTGACAGACTCCAAGACCACTGAAACATTCAAATAAGATGCCTTGGCAACTAGCTGACTTCATGCAGATTGCAGCTTATCTTCCTTCTGTATTTCCTCCCAATTCTTGTAAAAAAGAGATACTCCAAAGGAGACCCATTCAAGACATGAGCACTTTCCTTCACTGGCTCAGGAAGTACCAATTTACTCCCTGGGCTATTCATTTAGGACCTTTCAGGCTCAGCACACGCCTGGTCGTTTCTTTTGTCACTAGTCAGACCTGCTCTCTTTAAGGCCTTTTATACCACCTTTTGCCAACATGCTGCAGCCCACTATAAAGACTCAATGGCTTTCCATGTCTTTTCCATGATTGTGATGTCTTATAGCTGGCAGCCTTCTGGCAGGCATCCCTGGAAAAGCATTCGTTTCACTGGTATCCCAGTCAGTTCTGAAATCCTGATCTAGATATTTGGGGTTCAGAATAAACATGGCTTATGCCCCATATGGCGTCTGCTCTATCTATGGACTAAGCAGGAACCATAAATCAAATAGCAAAGCCCATATTTGGAACAGAATAGCAAAGGAAATAATAGGAAATAGGAAAGCATGCTGCAGACCATTTTCTTTAAAATAAAAAAGCAACACCATTACCTTGTCTTAGAATTGATACTTAGTTATCAGTTCCAAGACCGGAGAGCAGTAAGGGCTAGACAATTGGGATTAAGTGACTTGCCCAGGGTCACACAGCTAGGAAGGGTCTCAGGCTTGATTTGAACCCAGGACCTTCCATCTTTGGTCCTGGCTCTCTATCCCCTGAGCCACCCAGCTACCCCTATTAGATCATTTTCAGGCTCCCATTCACAAATGGGTCTAATCTCTTATAGACTCATCCATGAATAGGTGAAGGGAACAAGCCCCCAGGAAACTCACAAGCTGAGGGAAGTGGGTTTGGGATTTGGTCCACAACTGGGAAAACCTCTTGTTTCCGGGTTCTCCTGGATCTCTTTCCTAGCAACTAATGGGGCCTCGCTGCTTCCTGGGACCACATCTTGCACCTTCTCCCCAGGACTCGGGGGACACATCTACTAGAGCCCAGGACTTAGACATACTGCTAAACTTCATCTCTGGAGCTCTGTCCTCTGCCATGGCTCTCTGCTGCCACCTGCTGTTCCTCCCCTGTATTACTGCCACCATCTGGATCCTCTTTTCCATCCTTGGAGCCGCCATCCCATTGCTGCGTAGAGTGAGGATGCTCAGACAGAAAAGTGGAGGCAAGTTCATGCGTTTCCAGCCTTCTCTTTTCTTCTGTCCTCCCAGCACAGGAGGACTCAATGCAGGAAAGTCCCTTCTCCTCCTTGTCCCTCTCAATGGAAAGTCCCCAGTCCTTCCTCCTCGCTGAGTTCCGGTGAGTGAATTCTTTCCTGTCTCAGGATGATCACCGTGTGCTCAGCGCCTCCCACTGAATCCTTCTGAGGGAGGGAAAAGGTAAATGTAGTCTTGGCAGAATGACTTCCTCACCGTTATAGCTATCCCAAAATGCAGTGGGTTTTCTTAGGTGGTGGTGGAGTCCACCCTGGAGAGATGGCTCTTTGTCCATCTTGATTAGAAGTGAGCTGGGGAGATGATTAGGTGGTTCAGTGGTTGGAGATCCAAGCCTAGAGACAGGAGGTCCTGGGTTCAAATTTGGCTTCAGATACTTCCTAGCTATGGAACCCTGGATAAGGGTTCTTAACCCCCCCATTGCCTAGCCCTTATCTCTCTTCTGCTTTGGAACCAGTACACAGTATTGATTCTAGGATGGAAGGGAAGGATTAAAAAAAAAAAGGAAGTAAGGCTGGAAGCTGAGTGGCTCAGTAAATAGAAAATCAAGCCTGGAGTCAGGAGAACCTGGGTTCAAATTTGGTGCCACATACTTCCTATCTGTGAGACCCTGGGCAAGTCACTTAACCCTGATTGCCTAGCCTTTGTCACTCTCCTGTCTTTAAACTGATACGAAGGTAAGGATTTTAGAGGGAAAAGAGAAGTGAGTTGGACAAAAGGAAAGTGATTAGTGTTGGAGGAGATGTCAGAAAATTGGGACACTAATACACTGTTGGTGGAACTGTAAAATGATACAACCGTTCTGGAGAGCAATCTGGAACAACATTCTGGAGAGTAATCCCACTGCTAGGTCTGTCTCCCAATGAGATCAAAGAAAAAGGAACAGGATAGAGATGGAGGAAAATATTCATAGAATCTCTTTTTGGAATGGCAAAGAATCTGAGACTGAGGGGATCTCCAGCCATTGGGGAATGGCTGAACCAGCTGTGGTGTATGATCGTAATGGAATTGTATTGGCTGATGAGAAATTTTGAGCAGAAAGATTTCAGAAAAACCTGGAAAGTCTCATTTGAATGGCTATAAATGAGCTGAACCAAGAGAACTCTGTATGCAGGACAGGCGACATTGCCCAGTGATCAACCATGAAGGACTAAACTGTTCAAAGAAATGCAAGGATCCACAAGGGACTCCGGAGAAAACAATGCCGTCCACAGCCAAAGAAGGACCTGTTAGAGTCTGAGGACCAAGCAAGGCAGGCCATCTTCCACTTTGTTTTCTTCATTAGTTTTTTTTTTTATTGTATGTGTGATATGTCTTGTATCATGACATGAAGAATATGAAAATAGGTATTGCATGACTGCACTGGTATAACCTATATCAGACCATTTATTGCCTCTGGAAAGGGAAAGGGGAGGGAGGGAGTGAATCTGAATAGCAAAACTAGTCAAAAATTGTTTCTATGTGAAATTGAAAAAAATTTAAAATATATTTTAAGAGGAGTGAGTTGGACTAGATTGGCCTCTGAGATTCCTCCCAGTGTGGAGATCTTTTCCTTTGACACCCAATCCCTGGGTGTACTTGCTTACCTCATCTGGTAGTAATAATAATAATAACTGCTAGCATCTTTATAGCTCTTTAAAGTTTGCCACATATTAATAGGTTATCTTATTGGATCCTCACAACTCTGGGAGGTAGACACTCTACTTATTCCTATTTTACATGTGGGGAAATTGAGGCAGATAGTGATGCTGTGACTTGCCCAGGGTCACGCTGTTAGTATTTGAGGTCGGATTCAAACTTGGATTTTCTAGACTCTGTTGTGCCACCTAACTGCTTCAACTTCCTTTCCATGGCAGCCCGCGTAGATTATTATTTTATTCATTGGTGGAGTTACGTTTCTCCCGGCAGCCTGACAAGAGCAGGCTTTTCTTCTTATTTGCCAGTCTTTTACAATTAGCAGAAACCAAAGCCACAGTTGCTCTTGTCATATTTTTATCTCGTTCCCGTCTCGTGATTTCCCCAAAATAGGTACATTATCAGACTGAAGTGTTCATGGGCAAATGCTACCCTTCTCTTGGTTCAGCTAATTAGGTTTCTGCTTTTATCTTGGAGGAGATTAATTCTCCTCTCCGGCTAATAGACTAAGGAATAACAAAATGCCATTAGTATTTTCATGCTCTGGCAAGATGCCTTGAGCATCTCAAATGCCAGAGAACCCATTTCAGATAAGCCGTCGCGCGGATCAGGACGAATCGGGGTTCGCACAAAATGCCGGAGAACCAGAAAATGGTGATTTCAATGTGGCTCTTTCACAAATCAGTGCATTTCACAGTTACGGGCAACAATTTCTTCTGAGAAACGAAAGGCTCGTCCACGTGGGAATTAATTAAGATCACCGCAGACCAATAATGGAGTGGCTGCTGCCAGTGGAAGGTATTTTAAGCCAAGAGCTTATCTTGAGCCTGTGTCATTGGGAGAGGAGCTTCTTCCCGACACTCTTAGAAATGTTGGCTTGCCTTCAAGTAATCCATTATTGGAGGAATGTCTCCCCACGCCAAGCAGTCGCCCTGCTCAAAGGAGCCCAAGCCAGGAGAAGCAAGGATTAATTTCTTTAAAAAAAAACAACAACAACAATCAATATCCTTTGTTTTCACATCACTTTCCAAATATGTCTCAAGGGTCAGAGGTCCTATATGAGACCAACCAGGGTCTGGTCTGCCCACCCCTTCCCCACTCCCCAAAATAGGATCCTTTGCAAGGATTTTATTTTTTTTAAACCCTTCCCTTCCATCTTAGAATCAATACTGTGTATTGGCTCCAAGGCAGAAGAGTGCTAATGGCTAGGCAATGGGGGTCAAGTGACTTGCCCACTGTTAGGAAGTATCTGAGGTCAGATTTGAACCCAGGACCTCCTGTCTCTGGATCTGGCTCTCCATCCCCTGAGCCACATTGCTGCCCCTGCAACAATGAGTTTTAAAAGGGAAAAGGTAGGGGGGAGAAGTTTAACAGAACAGGCTCACCCATGCATGCAAACTTCCACCCATCTTGTTCCCCCACCTCTGCAAAGAAAAGAGGAAAGTATTTTCTCCTCCCTTCTATGGGGCCTGTCCTGAGCAAGGACCACATTCACTGGGGCCCTGAAGAAACTAAAAAGCAGATTCTCTCTGCCTCTCCCCCAGGCCTCTGCAGGGAAGCTGGTGGGAGAAGCCCAGCAGAGTCTGAAAGCCACAGATAAAGAGTGAGATGCTAAAATTCTGAGGGGGAGAGAGTCCAAGGTGGCCCAATGGATCCTGTGCCGGGCCTGGAAACACGAATTCAAATTCAGCCTCCGGCACTTGTCTACCTGCAAGGCCCAGGGCTTGACCTCAGTTTTCTCCTCTGTGAAATGGGGATTATAATAGAACTACCTGCCAGGGTTTTATTGTGAGGATAAAATCAGATGTTTATAAAGCAATATACAGGGGACAATTGTTATCCTGATTTTCTCCCGTTAGGCAAAGGGTATGAAGGAGTAAATGCGATTCATTGTGTGACTATCCAAATTATGAATAGATCCTCCTTGCAGACTTGACCCAACTAAAAGACCAGCTCCTTGAGGGCAAGAACAGGCTTTGCCTCACTCAGTATTCCAGGTATAGCTCCTACAACGCAGTAAGACCTTAATTTAGGTGGCTAATTGGCCTTGATAGCAAACTATGAATAGCAGAATTTGAAGGATTCAAAGGCAGGATTCGAACTCAAGTCATCCTGATTCTAAGTCCAACATTTCATCCATTTACCATGTTGCTTCAAATGTTATAAATATATCCCCTTTCCCTAGTGTGGGTCCTCCTTAAGTCTGTGTGAGAACACTGATGGGGCAGCCAGGTGACTCAGTGGCTTGAGAGGCAGCTGTGTGACCCTGGGCAAGTCACTTGCCTCATTGCCCTGCCCTCACCTCTCTTCTGCTTGGAACCAAGACACAGCATCGAGTCTAAGACAGAAGGGGAAGTTTAATAAATAAATCCAACATGGGTGACTCATTCCTGGCCAAAAATGCTCTCGTTCTTTACTACGGTGATAAAAGCCACCAAATCTTAGACTGAGAGAATGCCAGAGCTCTTCTGGTCTAACCCCTTCATCTTACTAAGGCCCCAAAGTGAGTAAAGAATAGGATGAGAATTCAAACCCAAGCCTCTGGACTGTTGTTCAGTTGTTTCAGGAATGTCCGACTCCTTGTGACCCCGTTTGAAGTTTTCTTGGTAAAGATACTAGAGTGGTTTGCCATGTCCTTCTCTAGATCATTTATACATAAGGAAACTGAGGCAAACAGGGTTAAGTGACTTGCCCAGGGTCACATAGCTAACACCTAAAGCCAGATTTGAACCCAGGAAGATGCGTCTTTCTGATTCCAGGTGGGGCACTCCATAATGCTTTTTGCCTCATGCAGAGTCTCTGGTGGGCTTCTTTGGATTTGATAACTTCCTGTCTTTTTCAGATGCAAGTTGAGCCATTTTCCTCCTGGGTGTTATTGTTTTTCAGAAGCTGAGCTCTCCTTCTCCTCTTTTAGGACTATCTATTTTTTTTAATCAAGCCTCTTTTTCTGGAACCACCCCTTCTACACTGGACATCCATGATAAACTCACTCTGCCTCGCCTCGTTTCAACCAAAGTTGGGTGACCGGACATGTTGGTTTTTTAAAGGACTCCACTTGTTTTGAGAGAGTCAACATCGTTTTATAGACAGAGTAAACCATTCAGCAATAATAAGGAAATAGATTTATTGGCAGGGAGCTGTCATTAAGTTTCTAAATTGCTTATGCCTTAGTACACTTAGATTAGGAGATTTTTTTCCCTGTTCCTGGAACATTGTTGTTTATTTTGATAAGACGTCCTTTTTGCAGGTTTGGAACACAAGTCCACATTTATTAAGTGCTTACGATGTTTTGAAATAACATTTTTTCAATTAACTGAAATCTGCCTTTTCTCTCTCTCATCTCCTTCCATTATCAGCTCCTGAGCCACTGTAAAATAAGGAAAGATAAAATCCTTGTAACAAATATGTATAGTCAAGAAAAACAATCCCCTTATTGGCCATCTCCAAACAATATCCTTCCATGTGTACCCTAGTCCATCAGTCGTCTGTGGAGGGGCGGGTCCTAGATACCAGTCCTAGGGCATCACGGATGGTCACTGCATTGATCAGCGTTCTGGCATCTTTTAAAGATGGTCTTGAAAATATTGTTATTATATCCATTATCCTCCGGGTTCTGCTCACTTCATTTTGCATCTGTCCATACAAGTCTTCCCAGGTTTCTCTGAAATTGTCTCCTTCATCATTTCTCAGAACATAGTGGTATTCCATCACACTCCATTTAGTCATCCCACAATGGATGAGCACCCACTCTCGCTCACTGGTTAGTTCTTTGCCAGCACAAAAAAGCTGCCATAAATATTTTTGCATACATCTGCCCTTTTCTTTTTAGAAATGTTGGTGGAAGGAAGTAGAAGAGTCTCTCTCGGAAAAGAGGTGTTTAGGGGGCACATGATAGCTGTAGCTATAGATACACAGATAGACAGACAGACAGACATGAATCAATAGATAGAGATAGACAATCAGATAGACAGAGAGATAGATACATTTAAGAATTTCTCTAATGGCTCTAATATGGAAGAGGGGTTAGGCTGCAGTGGCAGCCCATGTGATAAGAGAACTGGATTTGATGATAAAAGACTTGAGTTTGAATCCCAAATCTTTGTTCTTACTGATAATAGCTGGCATCTATAGAACATTTTAAAGTTTGCCTAGAGCTTTATCAATATTCTCTCATTTGATCTCAGGAAGTAGGTGCCATTATTATCCCCATTTTACAGGAAGAAACTGAGGCTCAATGAAATTGATTGATTGACCAAGGGTCATAGTAAGTTAGCGATTTAAGGCCAAATTTGAACTCAGGTCTTCCTAATTCAAGGTCCAGAACTCTATCCACTGTATCACTTAGAACCCTCTAGGGCCCTAGTCCCTTCCATCTCTAAGTCTGTGATCTAAGACCTTTGGATTGTTCAGTCAGTCTCCTGGCTCAGAATCAAGAACAATTAATGTTTACAAAGAGTTGAAGCCAGGTGGATCAGCCATGAGGGCTGTCCCACAGTAAGGGGGGCTGCCTCTAGAAGTGGAGACTCCCCCCATCCCTGGAGGGGCCCTGAAACAGGGATCTTGGAGGAGGGATGCTTGTTCAGCCCTGGCCACTGAGCTCCCTCCCGGAGCTGAGCTTCTGTGACTAGAGAAAGCACAAGAGTGCTTAGAAAAGCTTAGTGAACAACAAGGTTCTTTGCCCACCCCCGACCTTTTTCAACCCAACATTTGCACTCTGGGAATCAGTTAAGTTCACTCTTTCTGTTCCCATCTCAAGATAAAAGCTGCCTCGTCCTGCTGAAGCCATCACTACCCCCATGTGGATTCAGTTTCATCCTGAGGGGATTCTAGACGCCCTCACCCCAATTAAGGACCAACCTCTTGGTTCTCTCCACTTTCTTGGGGTCCCTTTCCTTGACCGGTTCTCTCAGTCATTTTTCTGCTCCTTCATTTCCTTTCATTCACGTTCTACTCACCCAAAACAGTGGGATGAATATTCTTCAGGAAGACCGTGTCATGGAAACAAATAGGAGGATGCAAATCCTGGATGTTTTCTCTCCCCGTGGATTGCTGCATTGGGCAGTGTCTAGTCTTTAGCCAAAAAAAAAAAAAAGCCTCTCTCAAAGAGACCATCCAAGTGACAAGGCCCAACTCCAAAGAGTCATCCATTATCCTCCAGTCCAGCTGAAGGTTACAGAAGCTCTGATCAGAGGATGTGTAGCTGACAAATAACTGGCATGCCACCTTTGTCTCCAGTCAACCATGCTGGGCCATTTTTCAAGAGACAAATTTGAATTCGGGCCTCTGAGTTGTTTATAGTCTGTTTTGTGCCAGGACCGATCTTGTCAACAGCGTCTTTGTAATCCGGGTCATCAGTAAAAAGAACCTATCAAAACAAGTTGGTAGAAAGGGGTAGAATCATCAGGGTGGAAATGTGGAGATTCCCAAATGAACACTACAAATGACACAGGCCACTTTGGGCACATTTTTTGAGAGGTAAAGTGGTGAGCTAGATAGAGAGCTGGCCTTGGAACCAGGAAGACCTGGGTTCAAATCCCATCTCTGACAAACAGGGACTATGTGACCATGTGCAGATCACTCACCCCATCAGTGCTTCCACAGCTCTCTAAGTCTTGTTTAGTCCTTCGCTTTCTTTTTTTTAATAACATTTTATTTGATCATTTCCAAGCATTATTCATTAAAGACAAAGATCATTTTCTTTTCCTTTCCCCCACCCCCCATAGCCGATGCGTGATTCCACTGGGTATCACGTGTTCTTGATTCGAACCCTTTACCATGTTGTTAGTATTTGCAGAGTCTCTCCTCTGTCATGTCCCCTCAACCGCTGTGTGTCCTTCGCTTTCTAAGAGGACTAATGCTATCCCGAGGTGATGTCTTGGCTTCTGAGTTCTAAGACTATTAAGATGCAAAGGAGGGACCAGGCTGCTTCCTCAACTCTAGGCCAGGAGTTCTATCCACTATACCACCTGTACCCTATGACTATAATCTCCTCTTCCAATGTCAGGACTACTACAAGCCTGGGCTCATCAGACCAGGAAGCTAACTTGGTATGACCCCTCGTGGTCGCCAAAGCACAAAATTCCATATTACATGGTAACTTCTCCGTAAATTATATCTACAACCTTTTGTCGTCTGTGAACTCAGTAATTGAGAGTCTGGCATGTCCTTTCTTGAGGAAGCCTGTCTGAGTATTATTTACCAATTCCCTTTCTAGACCACTTCTTTCATAATCATTCTAGAATCTTCCCCAGCCAAGCTCCATAATCTGAAGTTTACAGATCACTCTACCCTTCTTTTCTTTTTAAATGTGAAACCCAAAGAGGTCACTGTGGAGCCTCGGGGGGTGTCTATATTCTCCTCACTTTCCCTTCCCAACTAGAGAGGGATGGGGTGGAACCCCTTACAGACTCCACTTACTAGGCTGAGCTGGGCTGGGCCACAGTGGCATCTTCTGTTCTAGTCCCACCTCCTGTTTCTCCTTTCTTCTACAATTCTGGGCAGAAGAGGGTTTATCCCCAGGGACCGCTAGCATCTCCTGTCCAAGGGAGCCACAACTAAAATGATGTATGACCTGTACTTCTGCTGGGAAACACTAAGTCCAACTTTATTTCCATCCTAAATCTAGATAAAATTGTTTTGATTTGCATTTCTCTAATCAATAATGATTTAGAGCATTTATTCATATAGTTATATACAGCTTTGATTTCTTCATCAAAAACTGTCTGTTCATATCTTTTGACCATTTATCAATTGAAAAATGATTCATATTCATATATTTGACAAAGTTCTCGATTTATTTTTTTTTTATATTTTATTACCTTTATTTTTTTTTATTTAAACAGTATTTTATTTGGTCGTTTTCATACATTATTCACTGGAAACAAAGATCGTTTTCTTTTCCTCCCCTCCCCCCCCCCCGCCTTTCCCTCTCCCATAGCCGACGCATGATTCCACTGGTTATCACATGTGTTCTTGACTCGAACCCATTTCCCTGTTGTTGGAATTTGCATTATAGTGTTCATTTAGAGTCTCTCCTCAGTCTTATCTCCTCCAACCCTGTAGTCAAGCAGTTGCTTTTCATCGGTGTTTTTACTAAGTTCTTGATTTATTTTAGATATGAGATTAAAAAACTTCCCCCCTAGCTTATTGCTTTTCTTCTAACCTTGGCCACATTAGTTTTATTTATCAGCTAGTTTTACTACCTTCTAGTACTATTTAAGATCTAGCACTGCTGGACTGCCTTCCTTTGCCTTTTTTCATTAATTCCTTTGATATTCTTGACCTTTTATTCTTCTAAATGAACTTTGCTACTGTTTTTTCCTAACTCATTAAAATAATTTTTATTTAATTGGAATAGCACTGAATAAGTAGGTAGTTTAGGTAGAACAGCCCTTTTTGATTATATTGGCTCATCCCACCCATGAACAATTCATATTTATTCAACTACTTAAATCTTATTTTATTTTAATAAAAAGCATTTTATGCTTTTATTCATATAATTCCTAGGTTTGTCTTGGCAAGTATACCCTCGGATATTTTATACTGCCTACAATTATTTCAAATGAACTATCTCTTACCAATTCTCTTTGGAGGGCTTTATGTAGATTTGTTTTATATTCTGCATTTTGGTTAAAATTATTGTTTCGATTATCTTTTTACTTGAATCTCTAGGATTTTCCAAGCATCCCACTATAATATCTTCAAAAAGAAAAAAAATATTACCTCATTACCCACTCTGATTCCTTTGATTTCTTTTTTTTTTTTTTTAAATATATTTTATTTGATCATTTCCAAGCATTATTCGTTAAAGACATAGATCATTTTCTTTTCCTCCCCCCCCACCCCCCATAGCCGACGCGTAAGTCCACTGGGCATTAGATGTTTTCTTGATTTGAACCCATTGCTTTGTTGATAGTATTTGCATTAGAGTGTTCATTTAAAGTCTATCCTCTGTCATGTCCCCTCAACCTCTGTATTCAGGCAGTTGCTTTTTCTCGGTGTTTCCACTCCCATAGTTTATCCTTTGCTTATGAATGGTGTTTTTTTTCTCCTGGATCCCTGAAAGTTGTTCAGGGACATTACACCGCCCCTAATGGAGAAGTCCATTACGTTCGATTATACCACAGTGTATTAGTCTCTGTGTACAATGTTCTCCTGGTTCTGCTCCTCTCGCTCTGCATCACTTCCTGGAGGTTGTTCCAGTCTCCATGGAACTTCTCCACTTTATTATTCCTTTGAGCACAATAGTATTCCATCACCAACATATACCACAGTTTGTTCAGCCATTCCCCAATTGATGGGCATCCCCTCGTTTTCCAGTTTTGGGCCACCACAAAGAGCGCAGCTATGAATATTTTTGTACAAGTCTTTGTGTCCATTATCTCTTTGGGGTACAGACCCAGCAGTGCTATGGCTGGGTCAAAGGGTAGATATTCTTTTGTCGCCCTTTGGGCATAGTTCCAAATTGCCCTCCAAAATGGTTGGATCAGTTCACAACTCCACCAGCAATGAATTAATGTCCCTACTTTGCCACATCCCCTCCAGCATTCATTACTTTCCTTTGCTGTTATGTTAGCCAATCTGCTAGGTGTGAGGTGATACCTCAGAGTTGTTTTGATTTGCATCTCTCTGATTTCTTTTTCTTGTCTCATTGCTATTGCTAGCATTTCTAATACAATATTTGATAGTATTGGGCATCTCGTTTCATTCCTGATCTTATTGGGAAAACTTATTTCTTGTTTCTATTACAGATAATGCTTGCTGATGGTTTAGGTAAATGTTTCTTATAATTTCAAGGAAAAATCCATTGATATCTGTGCTTTCAAATGTTTTTGATAGGAATGAGTGTTGTATTTTGTCAAAAGCTTGGGCTATGTCTATTGATACATAATCATAAGGCTTTTTATTACCTTTTTATTGAAATAATCAATTTTGTCCATTGTTTTCCTCATATTGAACCAGCCTTGCATTCCTGATGAAATTCCACTTGGCCACAATATATAATCTTTGTGATATTTTGTTGTAATCTCCTAGCTAATATTTTATCTAGAATTTTTGCAACAATATTCATTAGTGAAATTGATCTACAATTATCTTTCCCTGTTTTTGCTCTCCCTGGTTTAGGTATCAGAATCATATTTATTTCATAAAAGGAGTTTAGTAGGACTACTTTGCCCATTATTTCAATTTTTTTAAAAATATCAGAATTAGTTGATCTTTCAATGTTTAGTAGAATTCACTCGTAGGTCCATCTGATCCTGATGTTTTTTCTTAGGAAGTTCATTCATTGCCCATTCAGTTCCTTGATTACAGAACCAAGGAACTGAGACAGGCACTGCCCCACTGGGTGGCCCAGGCAAATTAAGAAACTATGATTGGTTCCTGAGATGCGATGTGTGAGAGCTAGTGGGTAGAAAAAAGAGCTTATAAGTGGTGACCAGGTGGTCTTTGGGGTCTTCTGACTGGATCATGGAGGTTGGATGAACCCTTGTTGGAGTTAGCCACAAACCCATCATGGCAGCCAACAGATTAGAAAGCTGAGTACCTCTCTATCTCTTTCCTACCTTTCCCTCTCTTTACTACTCCTATTACTTTGATTTAATAACATTATTTAACTACTCTCAGCCTCAAACTTTTTCTTATTAAGTGGCCATATACATCACCCTTTACCTGAACTGATTATGTCATTGATATGATGGTAGACACTGAGGCCTCCTGGAAACAAAACCTCCTTCACACCCTGCTCACTAAATGTGGCTATCAGAAGGAATAAGCCTGGGGAGCAATGATAAATGTAGACTGAAATCTTTCCCCAATAAAAGTAAAGAGATCCTCCCTGGTCTCAGCCCCAGAGATGGGAAAAGAAGCTTTGGTGAGAACAGTCCCATTTTATTTACTGGGGCCTGAACTATGCAGGCTTCCTTGATGGCAAGATTGTGGACAGCTGTGGCAAGTGACATCATTACTTCATTCAACTCCTTGGCAATTGGTACCATCTGCCTTATTCCTTTCCTCAGAAGGACACATCCCCATTATTAATATTTACTAGCAAATGGGAGGGAAGGACAGAACAGGGCTTAGAGAAATGTCAGAAAACAATCATTTAAAATTGTATCAACATATAGTCTGGGGGGGGGGAAGTAATAATTTTGTTTTAATTAAAGCTACAGGCTTAGAAAGCTTGCTGGACTTCAATTCTGAATTCTTTCCCACCCTTCAGACTCCTGCCCCATTAAGAAGGCAAGTAATACATCAACTACATGTGAGAAATCATGCAAAATACATTTCCATCTTAGCCATGTAGCCAAAAAAAATCAAGAAAAACAAATTGAAAAATTATGCTTCAAGAAAGAATTTGACTACAGAGGATGATTCTTGTGACTTACATTAAGCCCTGCCAACAGTAGTCAGCAGAGAAGCTACTCTAAGGGCTGACAGCTCCTGAGGCCCATTACCCATCCCCTCCCTATCAGCCACCACAACTGAGACCCAAACAAGGGGTATTTCCCCTCCCCACCCACATTGCTACCAGAGCAAGAGTAGGTACTCTGTCTCAGTGGTTAGCTCTCCCTGCAACCTCAATAGAAATGGGGGCATCCCTAACAAGCTCTACAGGGTCCCATGGTACAATTGTGACACAGCATCCTTTGGATATGTTTAGCAGCACAACCCTTCTGTCACTCTTTCATAGAACAGTAACACAGACATATTAAAATAGCTAAAATTCTAGGGGAACCTTGTCTTCCATCATGCGGGAATCATTCCAATGATCCCTCAAAGTTCAGCTCAGTGAACCAAATAGCTTGGGTAGAAGTTTTCAGGGATGGATATTGCTGGGGCTGAAGAAGACTTATTTTCCTAGACCAGTGACAGCGAATGTTTTAGAGATCAAATATCCAAACTGCACCCTCATGCTGCATGTGAGCCACCCCCTTACCCCAGTTGGGGGAGAGAGAGGAAGTGCTCCATTAGAATGCTGGCCAGAGAAACGGGTGATGGGAGAAATGTCTTCAGGCATAGCGGAGAGAGGGAGGGGAGTAGCCTCCTCCAGCATGTGTGCCATAGGTTCACCAACATGGCGCCAGTCATTGATGTTCAACTCCATTTTCACTCATGTTTGCAGGTTATTTTTCCTCCTTTTCTACTCCTACCAAAGCTTATTATGGGGTTGGGAGTCATTGCCTTCTACTGGCCTAACACAGTGTTAGGCATCAAGTTTCCAGGGTCCCTGAACTGTTTATCTGAAGCTAGAACTGGCGGATCATCTACTTCAATTTCATCAACTGGTTGCCAAATCTTGTGGGGAGGGAGAAGAGTCACAGCTAGCTCTTGGTGCCCCTTGAGGGTGCTCCCCAAGAAGTCATGATCTGCCTGTGCCCAAAGTGGACTGACTGTAAGGGGCTGTGGAGAGGCACTCATCTCTTTAAACATTTTGAAGCTGTGCCCATCATGGAATCAGGTAGGGAGGGATTTCCATTTTAGAAGGCTAAAAACAATTCTTTCCTTTATCCACCTGGGAGGGGATAAAGGGGGAGCCTCATCAAGCCTCCAACAGATTCAACTGATTTTGCAAGAGCAAATCATTTGTGGGGGCAGCCAGGTGGCACAGTGGATAGAGTGCCAGGCCTGGAGTCAGTTATTCATCTTTGTGAGTTCAAATCTAGTCTTGGACATTGTGTGATTGACCCTGGGCAAGACATTTAACTATTTGCCTCAATTTCCTCATGTGTAAAATGAGCTGGAGAAGGAAATGGCTAAAACTGAACAATAAAAATCATTTGTAAGTCTCCTACTAGATGGATTTCTGTAGTTGACAAATACCAATTTAACATGTTGACAAAACCCAAATCACTTCCAATTAGCTCTTGTTGTTCAGTTGTTTCTGTCAGGTCCATCCCTTCAGGACCCTATTGAGGGTTTTCTCTGCAAAGGTGCGGGAAGAGTTTGCTATTTCCTTCTCCAGCTTATTTTACAGATGAGGAGACTGAGGCAAACAGGGTAGAGTGATTTGCCCACAATCATACAGCTAGTGTCTGAGATGGGATTGGAACTCAGTTCCTGACTCCAGGGCTGCCACTCCATCCATAGTGAAACCTAGCTGCTCTACCTCCAATTAGACCCATTATTCTAATGTTTCATTAATTCATTAACATTTCTCTTGCAGTCATTTCTTTCACCACAAAGCCAACCCCCACCCCGCCCCCATAACAGAAGGCCCTCCCTCCCCTGAGACTATAGCCCTGGCAGTAAGAGGCTCTGATGAGAGAATGACTTACAAAGATGCCAGGATTGTTATTTGCCTGCAGCCTCCAGTCTAAAGATGACTTCCTTCCCTGATTTATTTCTTCCAGATGAGCTCAAGCAATGTTTCTAGAGTAATACAGGGTGTTGGGAGCGGCTGTCTGCACCCTTTTAAGGTTCATGGACATTATCTTCTGTGTAAGGCATCCATCAGTCCCTATTTGGAATGGATTGCCCATTTCTGTGGTGAAAATGTAACCAGCTTCTGGTTAGGTCCTGCACTTGGGCTCCACCAGAAAATCCCAGCTAATTGCCTGCAATTCCAAAGAGCCTGATGTAAAGCAGAAAGCATCCTTCCCTCCTGCATCTATTAGGAGAAACCTCTTTGCCTGAATAATTAACAAGGCTATGAGGTGCTCCAGCTTCAGGGCCCCGTCTTTAAAAGCGAAGAGCCCCTCATTGCTTGTTTATAAAGACAAGATAGGTAAGAGCAAAGGAAAGGGCTTTATACAACTGATCTTCCCCAGAGCCCTGGGAGGTAGTTGCTGTTCTCGTCCCCATTTTACCAACGAGGAATCTCAGAGGTTAAATGACTCCCACTGCTCAGGCAAGATTTGAATCTGGGTCTTCCCAACTACAGTGACACCACCTCAAGGCCTAATAGGCCCTTTCTTCTCCATACAGCCTTTTCCTACATGATGGACATCTCTTTTTTCTGCTTAAAACTCTTATTGCATCAGGGAGAATCTTATTCCCAAATATCCCCCCTTTTTCCCGAATGAGATTTTGGATTGTTTTGGTCACTGGAAAAAAGGAATCTAACTAGTCCCTCATTTGGGGTTCCCTTTCTTTTATACTTTTCCCCATTTAAGAAATGAGTTTAGCCAAGAAGCACTGCCCAACCCCCAATAACCAAATGGCACCAGTCCAATGAGTGTAGGCAAAGCACAAATTTGTCTTCTTTTGGAAGGTTCAACGTTTATTGTTTAAAATCGGCACTCGTGAACCACAAACCTCCAATTAAGACTACTTTAATCATCCACATACAGGAATCCAAAGAAAAACCCAAGAAGTACAAGACAGTCCCCTTCGGCGGTCAGGAACCCAAGGAAGCATCCTGCAGGCAGTCTCATGTTGGTCCAGTGTCTTGTCGGGTACGCAGTGAGAAGATTATTCACACCCAAAGGCTAAACACAGAAGAATGGTGGCACACAGGAAAAGCTTGAACAGGACTCAGTCACACGCACGTACTAGCACAAGAAGTGGGGAAGGTGGTCTTTGAGGCTCGACACAACAGAACGCCATTTGGCCAGACTGCTGCTCAGGCGTGCCCCTCTCCTCTCAGCCCTACACTGTCCTAGCACTCCTGGCACTCTCGTGCTGGCACCGTGGGCTTGGGGGGCGCCGGGGGCTGCAGAGGCCTCCCCTGCTCTGAACCGCAGCTGCTTGGTGGGAAAGGCAGCTTGGGCTAGGGCAGGCCTCCGATACCTTCAGACCTTTTGAAAGGGTCCCTGACAGCCAGGGGTACATGCATCACGGGGTATTTATTCACCTAAGACTAGGAACATTCACAAAAAGCAAACCAAACACACCCACACCCAAACACACACCCACACCCACACCCAGACAGGGACAGCCATTCCATGGCTGCATGGGGGCCGGTTGGGACCCAGGGCCATGGCCCTGCCTCCCACCCGACACTGGGGACCAGCTGGAACCAGTCTATGGGGTTCGCAGCTGGGGAGGTAGAAAGCCCTTGCTTTTGACATCTACTGCGCTCTCATGGCCCAGTAGGAGGGGATTTTTCTTCAATCAACAAACATTTACTAAGTGCTTACTATGTGCCAGGTACTGTGCCAAGCGCTGGGGACCCAAAAAAAGGAACAAACCCACCTCAGTTTGTACAAATACAACAGGATGGGGATGGGGGGGGCATCCCACACCGATGACTCACAGAAATATGGTCCCCAAGGCTCCCCACTTGCTTCTGCTCCCAAATCGCCCTTCTGGAACAGGTGAGGACAGTCTTGGAATCATAGAGCTGAAGTATCCCAAGGCTATCTGGTCCAATCCATTTGCTGATCCCTCAGCAAATGGCAAGCCAGCCCTGGCTGGATTTTTACTAAAACCTCCAAGGAGGGGGGTACCAGCTCCTGCCCTAGGGTGGGGTTCACTTGTAACTTGGCACTGAAAGGGGGCAGGTAGCTGTGGCCAGAGGGGAGGGCTCTGTGGACCCTCCCCCCAACCTGGACAAAGGACTTTGCATATTGGGGGGAGGGCCTTAATGGAGGGTCCACAGACCCAGAAGCAGCCGGCCAATTTAGAAGAAAACAGTTCAAGATTTCTTTCACTAACCTGACCTCTTCCATCCTGACTGCACCTCCCCACTGTCAGTGGCTCAGAAAAATTAGCTGATGGATTCCCATCCAGAAGATCCCCTCTGGATCCGAGCCACTCACTGCGCTGCTTTGGGCCTCAGTTTCCTCAACTAAAAATGGGGTCATTTTAGGTCTACCTATGCGATAAATGTGATTTGCAGGACTAGATGGCCTCTAGGGTCCCCTGCAGCTCCAGATCCAAGAACTCTGCCCAGTTTCTCTCAACACAAGGGGGGGGGGGGCTGGTTCCTATTTTCTTGGGTCCCCAGCACGGGCACAAAACAGAAGCACTTAACAGACGCCTGTTGAATTGAATTAAATGGAAAGGGGGGAGGAGATAACACACGTAGGGAACTCTAAATACTAAGGAAGGATAGAGAGACAGAAGAGCCTCCTAGCAGCCCCAGAGAGAAGGGGCAGGAGGGAAAGAGAGAAGCCTAAAGAGATCTACACCATCTGCAGGGTCGCCCCGGCAGGGGGCCCGGAGGAGGTGCCCCCTGGTGTCCATTCGTAGAGTCCACGGTCTTGAAGCTGAGGACCCCGCGCAGACCAAAGGTGAAGGAGAAGAGAGAAGAGCCCTGCCCCACCCCCGGGCAGGGAAGAAAGGAGGCTGTGCAGTCCCGAAGTCTCGGCCCAGGGGCAGCCTCCACCAGGCGGGTGAGCGGCCTGGGGCTGGAAATCCTGGAGCAATCAGGGCCAGGGCGAGGCATCGGGAGCCCTCGGGGGCGATGGGGGGCTCCCTGCTCCCAGACGGTAGCGGAGGCTGGCAAGGCTCGGGAGACGGCAGGTGAGACCCGCCTCTTCGGACACGGGTCACAAGCCGCTGACCAGACTGAGGATGCCAGCGCAGGGCCAGCCGGCGGGCTGGGGCCTCAGGGTCATTGCAGTGGGGGCTGCGCTGCGGGGTGGGAGGGGGGGCTGCTGCGGGGACCGCGATGCTGTGGGTGGGGGCTGCTGCAAGGAAGGAGGGGCAGTAGCAATGAAGGGGGAGGAGGATGGGCTCCGGGTCCGGCCTTTAGCGCTTGAAGACAATGAGGGGCGGGCTCCGTCTCTCCGCAACATCCCTCCGACTCTCGGGATCCCGAGGCCTTAGACACCCATCCCGGGCTGCTTGGGGAATGCGCCGCCGAAACGTGCCCCCATCAGATTTCTTCCGCATCCACCAAACTTGGTCCGGGCCTGGCGCCACTTGGGGCCCGGAGGCGCTGGGGGCGGGGGTAGAGGGCAGGGCGGGGACGCCGGAGGGCGGCAGCGGGCAAGGCCGCGCCCCAGGCGGGAGCAGGAGAGGGAAGAGGGAGAAGCAGGGGAAGCCGCTGCTCTACGGTTCCCGGCCATGGAAGTTCTGCGGTCCTGGCAACGGGCGCGGCGATATGGTCCTAACCGGTTCTGTACAGCAGCTTAATACCGGCGTGGACCTCTAGCTGGACGCCGGGCACGGCTCGGGAAAACGGGAAAAGGCCGGCCGCCGCCCGAACTTGGGGCGGCGGCCGGCTCCGATGGCGATGGCGTCTGCTCAGGTTCTGGGCGGAGGCTGTGGTGAAAAAGACTGCAGAGGAAGCGGGAGGGGCGCGTCACGTGACGCCTTAAAGAGCCAGCCCCAATCTGCTCACGGAATCTTCTTTCTCTGGATCTCTGCGCGCTGACCCTCGACGGTCGCCGTCGTGCAGGGGGCTAGCTCGGTCGCCCCGGAGACGGGACGAGCGGTTCTGAGCCTGGTCTTTGTCCAATCCAGAGATGACAACCAAACCGAAGCTAAGGGCTGGGAGCCTGAGAGGTTATACGCCCCGCCCCCACTGGCTCCGCCTCCGTTGCCCTGGTTACGAGTTCTCCAGAAGCCAGGATGCGGGGTTTAAAGCTATTACAGATAGTTTTTACCGCCCGGAGGGCTACCCAGATGGGTCAATGAATGACAAGGCGTGAATCCAGTGGGGTCTGGACTGACCCCAACCTTGGTCCGAATGGATCTCGATGAAACTTAATGGCAAAAAATATTTTAAAACTTTTCCCCCTGTGTATAAGAAATAGAATCACTGTCAATTAGCATCTATTTAGCATCTCCTGCGTGCCAGGCACTACAGGATCTGAAAAGACCTGGGGGTTGGAGGGTCTGTAAGTCCAGAATGAGTCCGCAGAATGAGCAGGCTGTGGACAAAGCTGATGAGATGGAGAGGAGGAGACAGGCCTGTTCTCTCGGACCTTGCTCAGTCATCTGCATGGTTAGGTCTGGGAGCCAGAAACTGGAGATGTTAGGCTGAAGGAGAAAACAGACTGCGCCCCGAGGCGAGGAGGGGCGGGAGGAGAAGGTGCAAAGAGGCAGATTCGGCCTTTATATCGGGAAAGACTTCCCCAGAATTAAAGCTCGCTGTAAGTGCTGTGATCACACTCTGCCAACTTTAAAGCACAATATAGACACTAGCCATCATACTTTATTATTATTCCTTGGGAGGTCGAGGGCTGCCCTCCTTGGAAATCTTCAGGAAAAGGCTGAGTGCTGCTTGTCAGCTGGACAGAATATTAAGAAACTGCAGGACCTGAAGTCAGAAAGATCTGGGCTTGAATCTGGCCTCAGACACTCTCTAGCGGTGTGGCCATGGACAAGTCACTTAGTCTCTAGCTGTGTGGCCATGGACGAGTCACTTAGTCTCTGCCTGCCTCAGTTTCTTTAATGTAAAATGGGGATAAAGGAGAGAATATTTGTAAAGTGCTTACTTAGCTATATAGATATATATCCCTTTCCATTTCTCCTGAATCCCTTTCCAACGCTGAAATTCTGGGAGAGACTCTTTCCCGGCCTTCAGCATTTTTCTTGGCAGTTATTGTGGCTGAAGGAGGCAAAAGGAAAGCATTTGGAAGAAAACTGGCATGAGGGTTTAGCCCAGTGTCCTTAGGGAGGTGTGCCAAGGAGTCAAGAATTTTGGAGAAAGCATCCCAGCACTTGCTCTTCCTTGGTATCCGTGGTATTTGTGGACTTCTTGGTCAGAAATATAGAAACAAAACACAATGCCAAGTCAATTTACACATATGAAAGCTAGGAGACAATTTCATCATCCTTTTGTCTGAGCTGAACCATTGCAGGACTTGGCTGTTATTGGCTGGGTTCTGAAGAGAAGTAAATTGACTCCAAGGTAATATATTGTGCAGCAATTTTCTCTCATCAAAAGAGGGTGTTGTTTTTAGTCTCGCTCCAAATATATGACTTGTATCTATCTAAATGCCACTTGTTTGGCATCTTCCACCCCACCCTCATGATTTCCCTCAGCTAACATTTTCTATTGAATGGGCTTAATATTTCAGCTATGGATAATGGATTAAATAAGGCTCGGGTGGACTGGGGATCTAATGATCATTTATAATTTTCTTTCCATGGAGAAATGAGCTAACCAGCTTCTCTCCTACTTGATCTTATCTCTTATCTCCATTTCCAAATTAACCCACTTATAATTCTCATTTTACTTGTTTGAGCCTGACTCAGATCACTTGATAATTCCAGGTTCTGTGCTCTTCACTTGCCTCATTTGGTCCTGCCCAGGACTTACAACAGGTCTTTTCCACTCAGTCATCACCAGAGAGTGCTGGTTAGGCAAATTACAGTGTGTTTTCCCTCTCCAGCATTTCCATTATGAAGAAACAAGAGTAAAAATAAACATCTGGTAGTGTAGTGTTGGGGTGGGGGTAGAAGATCATCAAAGGGCATATAGGGTGGAGAATGAGAGGGTGGAGAATTATAGAGGGATAGTCCCACTCCTGTGCCTTGGTGATAGAAGTGGGGTGAGATAATGGAGGTTCTGGATGTGTGTATGGGGTTGGAGAGAGGTGACATGGGTGGGACCATGAGAGCTATCTTCAAGTATTTTCAGGACTATCATATGGAATAGAGATTAAATATCTTTTACTTAACTACTTTGTATATGTTAGTCTTTAATTCATTTCTTTTTATGGTCTTTGCTTATATTCTCCCCCATTGGAATATAAATTCCTTGGGAGGAGGGCTTGTTGCATTTTTTGTCCTTGGATCCACAACTAAGTGCCTCACACATAGTAGGCATTTAGCAAATACTCACTTGATTGACATGTTCTGCCTGGCCTTAGAGAGCTAAACTAGGAGTTCAGGTTTAGAAGTTGAAGAGAAGAAAGGTTGTATTGAGAAACAGAGTAAGGGTTAGACTAAATCTTCCTAATATAACTGCCCAAAGTGGAATGAGTTGTCTTAGAAGGGAGTGAGCTTTCATTAGAGCTCTTCAAGGATAGGCTGGATAACAACTGGTTGGCATGTTGCAGAGAGTTTTAGGTCTACTGTACCTACCTTAAAGAAAGGTAACAAGGCAAAATGGAAAGAGAATTGGATGGGTTCAAATTCTACCTCTGCTGCTTACTACTCAGGTCACCTTAAATTAAGTCACCTGGCCTGAGGCTCAGTTTCCTTAGCTGTAAAATGAGAATGTTGAACTATATGGCCTTTTAGGGTCCTTTAAAGTGGCTTAATAGATAGAATGCCACTTGCTGGCCTACAGTCAAGAAAACCTGAGTTCAAATTGAGCTTCAGATACTTACTGTGTGACCTTGGGCAAGTCACTTTATCCTGTTTGCCTCCATTTCTTCACCTGTAAAATGAGCCAGAGAAGGAAATTCAAACAATTCCAGTATCTTTGCCAAGAAAACCCCAAATAGGGTCCTGAAGAGTTGGACACAATTGAAAATGATTGAACAACAAGAAAAGATCCTTCCCATTTTAAATCTATAATACTATGATAATATCTGAAGTTTGTTGAGAGTCTGAAATAAGGTGATCTACATAAAGGCATTTTGCAAACTTTAAAGGACCAAATATATATGAATTGTTGGTATTCTGCTCTGAGATCATGCCCCATTTGGGGACTTCTTAGACACTGTGTAGGATCAATTTACCCATATGATGGGAATAAGTAAATTGGCACTGTTTATTTGGGGGGAGGCTGAAATAGGTACTTTATTAGATATTTGCTCAAGTCTCAGCTGAGGTCCAAGCTATAAGTAACATCTCTAGGTGGTTTAGTTAGCTGCTCTTACCACCATAACATAGTGACAGAGAATTGAAACTCTCTTTATTTTAAATTACTCAAGAACCTGAAATGCCCCACCTTTCACACTTGGTCATTAACTCTTAGTAAGAACCTTTTACTAGAAAAGGAAGTTCATACCCTAAAAAACCATAAGAATGTCCCCCACCAACCTCCAGGCAATGCTAGGCAAATTGGGAGACTATGACTGACAGACTCATAGTTGAATTTTTAATTATTATAAATGGCGACCACAATTTTAAAAATTCTTACAATTTGGAACCACACCCTTTTAAACTAGTAAAACATGGACAGGATAGAGGGGACCAGAAGGGTAAAGGCCAACTGTATCACAGCTGAGATGTCTTTTGTAAAAATTAAATTTATATCCAATAATTCCAAGTATGATATCTTATAAGGTTTATTAATAATCACTTGAAGTAGAATAAAATAAAAAGAACAAAAATAAAAACTGGAGTAAAAACCACTCCAGTAAAATTCTCCTGCTTCTCACCTCCCCCCACCTCCACCCTGCATTTTGGCATTAGTACATACTGTGAGAAAAAACATGGAATGCTGTGAATTGGAATTCTGGGGAGTAGATTCTAATTACATACTTTCAAGGCAGAGATTGTACTCCATTGCGGATTGGGTTTCAGCCCACTGATCAGAAAGGACATGGCTCTTGGTCATTATTATAAATTACAGATGTCTGGAATAGGTGAATTATATGACAGTGGAAAGAGCTTGTCACCTCCCCCCACACCCTAAGTAGGTGTCAACTATGGCAGATAAGAGAAGAAAAGGACCTCATCATTATTAAGCTCCACCATCTATAGGGTAATGGCTCCTGGTGGATGCTCATCCAGTACTAGGTAGCAAATACGCCGTATGGAAGATAGGAGACAATTTCTTTATCCTTCTGCTTTCATCTGAACCCAGAGCAAGATTAGCTGTTGCCAGCTTTGTTCTGAAGAGAAGTAAATTGACTTGCCTGTAACATACCCAATGCAGCAATTTTCTCTCCTCAAAAGAGGGTGTGGTTTTTTATCTATTGCCCCACTGGTTCCACACCTCTCTCAAAATACATGTTACTTGTATGGAAGCACCAGCTCATCTTTCCTCCAACTCCACCCCCAGGAGTCCCTAAACTAACATTTGCTGTCAAATAGGTTGACGATGATCTCATTCTCCTCTTTGTTCCACCAACAATTCGCTTTTGTGTTACTTTGCACAAGATGGTGAGTGTCTCTGAACCCCAGTTTCTGCCTGTGTAAATGAGGCTAATAATACTTGGCCTACATACTTCACAGACTCTTTGGAAGGCTAAGAAGAGATCACTGAATAGAAAAATCATTCTCAAGAGAAAGCCCCTTCCTGCTCTCCAATTTGGATTCCTTCCTTGCAGAACATTTTAGAGCATTCAAGTTGGGCAAGGCACTGGGCTGAGTACCAGAGCATACACAATTGTATACAACTGCCCCCCCTACCCTCCAGAAGCTCACCATCTCCTCAATTTGTCTAAATTAATTGCAGATGCTTTGTCTCTTGTTAAACAGATGAGGCAGTTGTGAAGATGGGATTAACTCGCCCCTAACTATTTTTAGATTTTAGCCACCCAGAATATATACACCCCCACTTAATCCTTAAGGGTGTGTGTGTGTGTAGGTCTATGACCCATGTGTGCTAGTGAGTGACAAATCAAAAATGACTGACTGCCCCCTGGGCTTTCCAAAGCAAAGCTAAAGCTGCAACTGGTCCATGTAAAAGTAGAAGGAAGGCACAGGAAGAGACGCAAAGAGCTGTCTTTAAAAATGGTGGTAACTTCCTGTGACCCGATTTTTCTCCTTTGAACTTGGCCATGGAGTTTTGGCTTGGGACCTCGGACTGGTTGGATCTTCCTTTAGGATTGCCACATGGGTGAGTGGAAAGGCGGACTCCCTTTCCTGGCTTTATGGAGGTACTAGCCTCTGGAGAGGCCCCTCGTCTTGGAGGAGGCCTTGTAGCTAGAACTCTTGTTTAATTTACCTCTGGGCCCTCATTTGTTGGGGCCTCTGAAGCCCTACCTACTGGGCTAGAGTAACTCTCTCTCTCTCTCTCATTTCCCTAATTTTCATCTTTCTATTTTGGAAACAAACTACCATGACTTGAGTAATATATTTCAGCAACCACATTTTTATGTATTTAGTACAATCATTGAATTTTAACCCTTACACAGTGTAGGAGATAGGACAGGAGAGGAAGCAGCGTATGGAAACTTGGGGAAATGATCCTGTGGCTTCACGCTAAGCGGATGCTGTTGGAAAGTGAACTGGGCTCCTTAATTTATAAGAATAATAACTAACGAGGCAGCTGCACTGTTTAGTAATACCAGGGTCTCTGGTACATGTCCTGGGTTCTTGAGAGCAGAGGTCAGTTCATTTTTGTCTTTGTGTTCCCAGTGCCTGGCACATGGCAGGGGCTTGTTCTTGTCGAATGACAATGAATGGGTGTAGATCTCCTTAAACTCCACAACGAATGGGTGTAGATCTCCTTAAACTCCACAACGAATGAGGGGAGATCTCCTTAAACTCCACAACGAATGAGGGGAGATCTCCTTAAACTCCACAACGAATGAGGGGAGATCTCCTTAAACTCCACAAGGAATGAGGGGAGATCTCCTTAAACTAAGGAAGCAGTCGGGTCCTGGTGGCATTTCAGGACCCAGCAGAAGAGTGAAATGATGGCTGTCCAAAAGAAGGCTAGAACCACACCTGCCTGTCCTGGAGGTGAGAAGGCTGATGGGGCATGTGAAGGGGTATTGTGGAGGGAGAGATTTGACATGTTCTGGGTGACTCGAGAGGACAGAACCAGGAGAGCCTTGGGCAATGGCTGTAAAGAGGATGACTCAGGCTTGACAGCTGTCACCATATTCGAGTTAGAGCTTCCAGAAGTGGAACCAGCTGCCTCCAGAGACCAGAGAAGTCTTCAAGGACAATCTTCTCAAGAATGTCAGTCAAGACTGATCCCTTCAGGGGCTGGGGTTAGATGAGCTAGCTGCTCAGGTTTCTCCCAACTGTTAATCCTTTCCTGGAGCATAGTAGATGCTGAAAAAGTGCTTACCCAAACTCATTGACTCCAAAGCTTGGATGTATCGGAGGTGGGACTTGGTGCCACAGCTCTCCTGACCTGATGCCCAGGGCTCTTCTCATTGCATAGCTCCTCTAGCAAGGCGGAAATGTAAGATGCCCAGGAGCAGGGCAGCTTAGAAGCAACTCCGAGGCTGAAGAAACATCCTGAAGACACACTAAAGCACCATTTCCGGCATTAGAGTAGATCCCTGTAATCCTGGGCTTCTACTAGGTACTCTGGCAAGAAGCCCTTGAACAGGTACAGTGGATTAAGAACTCAGTCTAGAGATGAGAGGTCCTGGGTTCAAATCTTGTCCTAGACACTTTCTAGCTTGGTGACCCTAGGCAAGTCACTTAACCCCTGTTGTCTAGCCCTTGCCACTCTTCTGCCTTGGAACCAATACACAGAATTGATCCTAAAATGGAAGGGTAAAAAAAAAAAAGAGGCCATGAACAAAAGAACTGGGATATGGAAACTTAACAGACAGTGGAAAGTTTTCTCATTCAAATATCATGAAAAGGACTTCTGGTCAGGCCTAGATATTAGGTTCTCACAGTCCAGAGAATAAATACTGTGTTTACCCTTCCTCAGGCTTCAGTTTCCTCATTTGGAAGACAAAGGTTGAGTTCAACATAGGTCCCTTCCAGATCTAATGAGCCAGGAGCTACTGTCTAAGGTGTCTAATGCCACAGATCTTTGCCTGCTTATACCTGCTTTCTAACTAGCTATACTAGCTGACTGGTAGGGCAGACAGGGAGAGAACCTCCCTACTCTCTTGCCTAAAGGGACAATAGTGAGATAATGAAGGCTCTGGGCCAAATATCCCCAAACACAGGCAAATGAAGATTTTTTTTTTCTAGCATGAAGCCATGTTTATAGTTTTGAAAGCAAAAATAAAAAAGTTTTCTGAAGAAGGGACCACAGCCCCCTTCTCTGCTCCTCCAACTTGGGACCTATTTAAAAATGCACAGGCAGAAAAAAATGTCATCACAATCACATCGAAGCTCAATATTTCATGTTGGGTGCAGTGGAGAAAAACTGTGATTGTGCAAGGGGCTTTTGTTTCAGGACCTGAAGACAGCCACGTAAGCATGTTGGAGACTCTGCATCACTTCTTAGTCATTCATTTTCCTGCCCATCTTCAACCTGAATGGGGGAGTGGGGATAATGAAAAGTACACGAAGTCTGCAGACAGACAGCACCCATTCTTCTTCCCACAGGCCATCGCTTCCTGCTCTTTTTTTCCTCCTCATCTTCTCCAGGCATTAATCTCCCCCGAAATTCATAATGATGTCATTAGAGGCTGAAAATAAAAGTACCAGTCAATGGGGAGGGAGGACATTGTTGATGGAGCAATAGAGAGGTGGGAATTAATGAGATCAAAGTAATATGCCATGTAATTAGCCTTAGTCAGGCTCATCCTCTTAGTCTCCTCATCATCTGTGTCTGGACTAAAGGAGAGAAGGTGCTCTAGGGCTCTATTCAGGGAACTGTTTTCTGGAGCTCACTGGACTTTGTCTATTATTAGGCTAGGTCTTTCAGAAGTGAATGCTGTGAGTAAAATAGAGTAAATGCTCCTGACAGGTTGCCAGGAGATCCTGGAAAACTGTTGACCCCAATCTGTGTTGGGGTGCCAAGGTCTGAGGCATGAGATTCATGGGTGATTAATTAGGTCAGGTCAGTACATAAGGAATATGTAACATCTCCCCCATGCACACATAGTTATTAACCTTGTTAGACACTCACAATAGGAACTAGGGAAGAATTCACACACACACACACACACACACACACACACACACACACACACACACACACACACACAAGACCTGGACCTGAAATTTTAGTGGTTTAAGAAAATAGACATGTCTTTGATCCAGCCATAGCACTGCTGGGTTTGTGCCCCAAAGAGATAATAAGGAAAAATACCTGTACAAAAATATTTATAGCTGTGTTCTTTGTGGTGGCAAAAAACTAGGAAATGGGGGGGGTCCTTCGATGGGGGAAATGGCTGAGCAAATTGTGGTATCTGATGGGGATGGGATACTATTGTGCTGAAAGGAGTGATGAACTGGAGGGATTCCATGTGAACTGGGACGACCTCCAGGAACTGATACAGAGCTAAAGAAGCAGAACCAGGAGAACAATGTACACAGATGTAGCACAATTGAATGTAACTGACTTTGCTACTAGCAGCAACAAAATGACCCAGGACAATCCAGAGGAATTTAGGAGAAAGATGCTCTCCACATCCAGAGAAAGAACTGTGGGAGCAGAAACACAGAAGGAAAACATAGGATTAATCACATGGTTCAGTTGGGATATGATCAGGGTTTTGATATTAAAAGATCACTCTACTGAAAATATGAATAACTTAGAAATAGGTTTTAAACAATGTATAATCTTGTGGAATTGTTCATTGGCTTGGGGAGGGAGAAGAGAGATGCAGGAGGGAAAGAACATGAATCATATAAACATAGAAAAATATTATAAATTAATTAATCAATTTAAAATAAATAAATGTTTTAAAAAGAAAAAGAAAAGGGGGCAGCTGGGTGGCTCAGTGGGTTGAGAGCCAGGCCTAGAGGCGGGAGGTCCTAGGTTCAAATCTGGCCTCAGACACTTCCCAGCTGTGTGACCCTGGGCAAGTCACTTGACCCCCATTGCCTAGCCCTTACCACTCTTCTGCCTTGGAGCCAATACACAGTATCGACTCCAAGATGGAAGGTAAGGGTTTAAAAAAAAAAAAAAGAAAACAGGCATAGAAACTCTACCTGCCAATGAAGACCAGAAACTCCTCTGTTATTCAGAGCATCCTTACTGAGAAAAATGAATCAGAGACATGAAAGTCAGCATTAAGTGCTCGCTGTGTGCCCAACACTGTGAAATGTTGGCGATGCAAACAAAAGGGCCCCAATATCATCTCGATCCTCAAGAAAGGAGCTCACATTCAAATGAATATAGGTGGCCCCTCTTTTGAGGTTTCAGTTCTCCCTGGTCCACTGGAAGCCCTGGAGGTCTGTCCTCTAAATGCAGGAAGCTCAGCAGTGGGCTGCCTCCAGCAGTGGCTCTTCTGGTTCCACTTTCCCTTTATTTAGGGTTTTTTTTTGAGGGGGGGTGGTGTTGAGGGAGGCTGAAGAGCCCCAAGCAGAGGGACAGGAGAGGGGACCCCCACATATGTGGGGGTCAAGCAGGTGTTGGCTTATATCTCCTGTTTCAGCCATTTGTAGTAGGTCTCAAAATATATCCCCTCAGGTATGGGGGTTTCCTGTATACATAAGTCAGAGGGAAAGGTGGGATTTGAGCTGAGTTTTGAAGGAAGCCAGGGAACCTTCGTGTTGGAGGTAAAAGGGGAGTGCATTCTAGGCATAAGGGATACAAAACATAAACATAAAACACATAAGTTGTTTTAACCTTTTGTTTTTCAGTTGTATTCAATGATTTGTGACCTCATCTGGGTTTTCTTGACAAAGGTCCTGGAGTACTTTGCCATTTCCTTCTCCAGTTCATTTTACAGATGAGAAAACTGAGGCTGACAGGGTAAAATGACTTTCCCAGGGTCACACAGTGACTGGAGCTAGATTTGAAGTCAGGTCTTCTGGACTCTGGACCTGTGTTCTATCCACTGTGCCACTTTGCCTCAGCAAACTATATGTAATAGTGAAGACTTTGATGTCAAAGGAACCAACGTCCCACCCTTGCTACTTCCACAATTCCCTGTTCTGAGCTAGTCTTGCCATAATAACCGATGTACACGGTCTCACTTAAGCTTGTGTTAAACTGGAAAAAAACATAGAACTATTAAATAGTCAGGCCAAAGCACTCTTTAATTATGGATAGGAGTTCAGCCCTAAATTAGGCCTCCTCTCAGAGCTGTGTGCTATTCACCCACGCAGAGTTCCAGCCTGGCAGCTCTGGCCACTGTACTCCTGGGAATGTCAACAGGCTAGATCGGACAATTCGGAGGAACAAAAGAATTTGGGGAACATATATATACCTTTTAGGGGAACTGAGGGACAGGGAAATACGACATTACCATGGTTACAAAGAAGTGGGAGTGTTCAAACTACACTGACTGGCTTGGGAAAGGAACCACAGCCAGAGGGTAGGGCACCTGCCTTACAAGGGATACTGAAGGGAAAAATCAGGGCTGGGACACCTAAGAGTTTGATTAAAATCTGCTAACTCCACCTAACTAGGGCCATTACATACTTTAAGGCCTATTATTCAGTCTGAAACTGGTAGTCTGAGATTCCCTTCAAGGTGCATTCTCAAGGAGACCAGGACAAGCTTGGGGTCCCCATCTTTCAAGCTAACTAAACTTGGGGTTGCTAGATCACAAATAAACATAGACTTTGGGGTCCCCCAGATTACAAAGTATCAGTTCTCTGAGATGAAATGGCAGAGCAGGTGCTGGTCTTCTTGGGTTTGGGGTTCCTGAGTGCTGCCAACACCAATGAAAGGAGCACCCATAACCCTAGGCACTGAAGCGTGAGAATTAACGGAGATGGAGCTATACCCAATGAGCCGCCTGCCACCTGCAGGGTTCTGCTCTCTAAGGCAACTTTTTAAGGGAGTTCTCTTTCTTTTGTGCATTTTCTGCAGATTGTTCTCTGTATTTTTGACCTAGTATTAGACGATGAGCTTCCTGCAGGGCAGCCAGGAGCAGGGGCTTAATCGATGCTGCTTGATTGACTGATGGAATTGTGAGAGAGTGAAGAAAAACCTGCAAACAGAGGCAATGGATGGAAGTTTGAAGAGCTGTCCATCAAGGAGCACTCCAGAGGACAATGTGACCCAGAGAAGGCAGTTAAAAGAAACACCCAAACTGCCGGAAAAATCTTTCTCCCGGCACTCGAAGGAGGAAGAACTGAGATCCTTTCCTTGTTGGTTACTGATTTTCTCTCTGCATTATCAAGAATTGACTCAAAAGATCCTTAAGCCACATCCCTCATCTTGGACTCTATAAGTTTACTACTCAATTTAGGATTTACTTAAGATCAGGGAAAGTCCTCACCGCTCTCTCCTATCCAATTTTCCTTTGCTTCCCCTTCCTTAAAATAAACCCTTGTTCCAACTTTAGAGAATGAATTATCTATCAGATATTCAGGCAACTTACTCAGACTGAGTCCCAGTTTGACTCCCACTGAAGAGACTACCTGAAGTGGGAGGGAGCCAGTCTGATTGCACCTTACCTCATTGGTCTCTAGGCTTGCCCAGACATCTTACATTGCCCTAACCCATCTAAAGAAACAACCACCTAATACAGAACACAAGCTCATGCATTCCCAAGGAGGGTGGCACTGGCAGCTGGCCCGGAAGGTTTCACAGCCTCTAGAGTTCTGTCCGGGGTGCAGAGCTGTCTGCACGTGTAGCCCCAGCCCCTGAGCTGAGCTCACAAGAGAATGAGTCCAAGGGCTGAAGTGGGCAGGGAGCATGTTCTGGAGGGGACAGCCTGGGCAACGGCACAGAGGTGGGAGATGGGAAGCCGGCTGTTTCCGTTCGGGTTTGGGAAGAGTAGGCCAAAGCTTCGTCCTTAACCTCAGGCTGGGCCAGTAGGCTCTGGGGCCCCTTCTATGGGTGCACCGGAGGCAAGATCGCCTGGGCTCATCCTCGCGCCCTTGCCCGCGCATGAGTAGTGCCTGGTTGGAGCCGGTAGGTCCTGGTCCCGCCCACCTCATCTCCTCCCGTACGGCAGGTGCTGCTTGGTAGGCGGGCGCTCTAGAGACAGGACTGAATGCCCGCTCCCTTGCGCCTGCGTAATGGAGACTGGAACCGGTTGGCCCTGCGTCCGGAAGTCACGCCCTGACCTGCGGAAGTTTCCAAGCTGCAGAGCCAAGCAGGCGCGATGCTCTCGCTGAGGAAGCGGCTGCGGTGGCGGCGGCCTTGGGGGCTCGGGGTCCCGGGGGTCGCCGCCTTGCTGGCGTGCGCGGCGGCCTGCGCCCTGGCGGAGCGGGCGCCCGCGTGCCGGGCGGCGGGGCTGAGCCCGTATTTCGGTACTAAGAGTCGCTACGAGGACGTGGCGAGGCCGGCGCCGGGGCCCGCGCCGGAGCTGGGGTCGTGCGTGCCGCTGCAGCTCGTGGCCGTGGTGCGCCACGGCACCCGCTACCCTACGGCTAAGCAGGTGGGCCGCCTGCGCTCGCTGCACGGACTGCTCTTGCGAACGGGACCGCCGGGGCCAGGGCTGGCGAGCGCGCTGGCGCGCTGGCCGCTGGCCTACGAAGACTGGATGGACGGGCAGCTGGTAGACAAGGGCAACCAAGACATGCGGCAGCTGGCCACCCGCCTAGCCACGCGCTTCCCCACGCTTCTCGGCCGTGCCGGCCCAGCCAGCGTGCGCTTCGTCACTAGTTCAAAGCCACGCTGCGTGGACAGCGCCTCCGCGTTCGCGCAGGGCCTCTGGGAGCAGCTGCACCCTGAGCGCCCGGCGCCCGATCCCGCAGGTACGGCCCCCGGGGCCCTTGGCCCTCCCCACCCCCACTCCTTTCCCGGTCTCTGTACATTCTGTCGAGCAGCATCCGGGCGGACCCGCCGAGATGAATGAACCTACCGCCCCTGCCAGGGTGGGATGGGGTTCCCCGAAGCCTCTGGGATCCTTCGGTCACACAGAACGGTCACAGTCACATACACGAAACAGCAAAGGATCTGGGGACAGTGTTCGAGCAAGCCCTGGCCAGGGAGGGAGGCCAATGCCTTTGGGGGTGGGGGGAGCCTGCATTGGAGAACCAGAACCGGGAGGCCTGTTCAGTCTCTTAAGAATCACTTGGTGACCTCGGGCTAGTTCTCTTATATGATTGGATCGGAAACTAGTTTGGAGAAAAGTGACCCAAGCAGAGATTGTCCCCATTTTGCCGGTGAGGATACTGAGGCTTAGAAAGGTTAATAGTGAGCTGTTGAGCGGTACTGATTGTAGATTTTGGATCCGGGATCGCATTCCAGTCCTAGTCCTTAATGAAGGTGGAACCTATCATCTCCCCTGCCTGGGGCCTCTATCCATACACAGCTAATACGTGCAGTTTTGTCTTCTATGACTTTGTCAGTGTTTCCTAAATTCTCTGAAAGATACTGATTCCAAGGCAGAAGAGCCAGAAGGGCTGGGCAGTGGGGGTTAAGTGACTTGCCCAGGGTCATACAGCTAGCAAGTGTCTAAGGCTAGATTTGAACCCAGGACCCTCCTGTGCCAGGTCTGACCATACTTCTATCCACTGAACCACCCAATTTCCCCCACACAGAGGATCTATTTAATGGACTTGTGATTAAGGGTCTTTCTGAATGATTGTGTTCCTCTTTATGCCAATTCTTACACACAAATCATCCTCTTTGCTTAAATGCCACAACTGTAATTGGGATCTGGTTACATGGTTTACAAACACTTTCCTTCACAGCAATCCTGAGCCCTACCTACTTTGGTTCCACACATTTATTAAATTAAGAAGCCTTACTTTGGACCACACACTGCACTAAGCATGGGGGCTACAGAGAAAAGAAAAAATAGGATCCCTCTTGGTTAATGATTCCTCCTGTTGGAATGGTGGAGATAAGCACAGATAACTGAACTCGGGAGGTAGTATAAACACAGGGTAACCCTGCAGGGTGTTGGGGATCCAAAGAAAGGGCCGTGGTGCGTGGAGCTCTCCTGAGGAGCTTTCATTCGGTTGGGAGCATATCCTTTGCCCTCAGATGGGAGGAGAGAGTGCTGCTGCTGGGGGTATGAGAGAAGTGTGGGCCAGAAGAGCAGGATCCTGAGAGGGAGAGGAGGAAGGACTAGATCCTAGGCATGGAAGAGAGCCTGTACTAAGCCAGGGAAAGGGGAAATGGAGGGCCACACCTGGACATGGCTAACGCACCTGCCAAGAGAAAGGTGAATAAATGTGGGAAAGTATATGGGAGCCAGACGGGAGTAGCTGAATGGAAGGCTGAGAAGTCTAGAGAAGGGTTCACCTCATTTTGCAGATGTGTATACTGTCACAGTGTCTCAAGCTACACCATCCAAGGAGAGGAGCTGGGACAGAAACCCAGGTCTCCTGTTTCCCAGGTTGAACGCCTTTATCATTGTGCTTGAACTGAGACTCCTGACTTGGTTAATGCTGTGCCACCTCCCTCCTCTCTCCTGAGATGCCATTCCTACTTGAGGCTATTCTTTCCGTGTTTTCTGAATACTTTGGCAATGAACAGGATTCATCCCTTAGCTTGGCTTATCAGCCACATTCCACCTTTAGGCTCTGCTGCTTTTATTGGCTGAAAGAAGTCTCAAGGGAGGATAATGTCTTATCATGCTGTTCAAATGTTTGGTCCTCCACCCTGCAGATCAAAAAGCCATGATGGCCTTGAAAAACTGCCCCATTTTTGTTTCAGAGGTGTGAGTGGTGGTTGCACTTGGCTAGCTTAGTAGGTTAAAGTACTATGAAACCAGGGTCATGGGTTCAACCTTCTATTGTCGAGTCTTGTCCTTTCTTCCTTTTTTCTCTTCTGCATCCTTTCTCTTCTCTCAGAGCCACCTCACTGGTGCAGGTCCATATCCCCTGATACCTAGACTCCTGCCATTTTCTGATTGTTCTCTGCCTCAGTAGGCTCCCCCACTGCTGTCCCATTCACTTAGCTGTCCAAGTGTAAGAAAATTGAAGGAATTAATGGGATAATTGTGGGAATTGAGTGATTCACACTGACTCCATCTAATAAATCGGTTCTAGAGCTAGCTCAGTTCCCTAGCTATTCAATTACGGGTCTAGTCTAAATTCTGTCCTATGGGAAAAGTTTATTTAATTGTGAGAATTGAGGGAAAACCTTAATGCATTGTTCGAACGTGTCTCTGCATGGCTGGGAAACACCTAGACCTGCTGTTTAGAGACCCATAAACAGTCAGTCTAAGATTGTCGTAAAGAGTTTTCTCACAGTTGTACATGTCAGCCGTTCCATGTTTCTTACCGGGAAACTGACCCTTGCTGATCAGTCGGTTGTTTCCATGTTCATTTGATTGTTGGGGGACATTGGGACGCCTTTTCTTCTGATTTCAGGGAATTCTGCCTGTTTGCTCTTACCCTCCCAACTTGGAAAGTTCCTAATCATTCCTCCAATTAGAAATCAGATCACCTAATCGTGTATGTCCTGTTAATTGTTTGCTTTTAATGCATAAAAACCCGTCTCCCTATCTAGGTCCAGTGCCAAGCTGAAGACGTCTAGTCCCTCCTGGTGGCTGGCACTGCTTAATAAATCAGTATACACAGAAGCTCCAACTTTCTGTTTCTTCCATTATCTCCCTAAACTGTAGGTCTGGCTGTTGCACCCCTATTCCCTCTTGCTTCCAAGGCTTTTAAACCCTTCCACAACATATTAATATATTACCAAAGTGAAGTCCTTATTCCTTACTTAAAGGAGATCACAGACAGGTGCCATTCATTAGTGCTGCCGCTCCACTTCCAAGCCAGCCCCCCAGAAACCCTGGCTCAAGGAGCCCCAGGAGCCAAGCTCTGAACCCCTGGGTCGGTGCCCCATTACCCTTCACCACTATCTTTCTGGCTACTCCAGGCATCCCCTCCATTTTCCTCCCATTCTCGGCATGAGAACACCTCATACAGCCATTGCCTTTCAAAAGCATATGAACCCCTGTTGAGAGTGGAGTGAGTGCTAGACTTGTGTTCAAATCCTGTTACAGACAAGTAAACCTTTGTTTAAGGGCCTCCCATGTGCCAGGCACTGTGCTGAGTATTGGGGGTATAAGAAAGGCAAAAGGCCCCTGTTCTGAAGGAGCTTCCACTTTCATGGAAGAGATGGCAGGAAAACAGCCATGAACAGAGATGGTGACCTGAGGAGAGGCGGTATAGTGGGGATCTGGGAAGGAAAGGCCTCCAAAAGGTGGGATCTTACTGAGTATTGAAAGAAGTGACAGCCTCAGCCCCTAGATAAAGGGCACAGCCTGGGAAGAGCCCCACAGGGGCAGATGGAGTGCTGTTGGTCCAAGAAAAGCAAGGGCCTCGCTTCCATTTCTGTATGGCTTTCAGGCCAGTTTTCTCTTCATTTCCCACCTTGCTGTTCTTCTTTTCCATCATGCCTTCTGGCCTGGTACATCTTCTCTTAGACTTCATCCCCTCCCCTCACTTCCCTCTTCCATTAGATGGCAACTTCCCCAAGGACAAGGACTGTCTTATGTCTGTCCCCAGCACTTAGCACAATGCCTGGAACATAGTAGGCACTTGATACATTTTGGTTGTATTATAGTTACATTTTTGGTAAGTCCAGGAGGGTCATTTCAGTTGAATGATCAGGTCACAAGCCAGGCTTCTGGGAGTTAATGTGAGAAGAAAGGAAGTGGAGGCACTGCAATCCTTCCCAAGGAGTTTAGCTGTGGAGGAGAAGGGAGCCAGGAGAGAGTGGTGGTCAGATCCAGAGGTTTGTTTTTATTGTTTTTAAGGTTGGAAGAGACATAGATGTGTTGTGGATAGCAGAGAAGCAGCCAGGAGATAGACATTGCTCTTTTGTGAGGGAACGACAGAGGACAAAATGGAATGGGGTCTGGGTGATGGAGAGAGTTGGCCTTGGCAAGAAGGGGGAAAGAGTGAGTTCTCATCAGAGGGCCTCAGACTTTTGGGTGAAATACCCAGGCCTTTAGCTGGCTGGGGGTGGGGAGGGCATGGAAGACATGAGGAGAGATGACAAGGTTTGGTGGGGAGTGAGATGGCAAACGGAGGAGGGAGCTGCCATAGAATTTCTATGTGACTGATCAAGTCCCTCACACCAATTGCCTGGCCCTTACTGCTCTTCTGCCTTGGAACTGATACGTAGTGTCAATTCTAAGGGTTTGTTTTGTTTTAAAGATTTGTATGTAAGTATCTGTGTTAGCTGTTGAGAGAACACACTAGTGCACTCCAGAAATAATTGCTCTTTTCTCTGCCTTTAGTATCAGATTAATAAATAAGTCATAATGATTCCAAATGGAGAGAGAGTTAAGATACCTGTCTTTCTTCAGCTCCTCCATCATCAGTAAATATTTAATCCAGAAATTTAAATGAATAGGTTATTGGCTTTCCTCGTCAAACTCTGAAACTAAGTATTGTTTTATTGATGCTTCTCAAATGATTATTTTAAAATGTCAGTACTTTGCTGTAAGACTTGCCTTTCTTATTTTCTCTTTCAGATATGGAGTGGGGACCACCTAGGGTAAATGATAAACTAATGAGGTTCTTTGATCATTGTGAAAAGTTCCTAGTGGAGGTGGAAAAGAATGATTCAGCTCTTTATCATGTAGAAGCCTTCAAAAATGGACCAGAAATGCAGAAAATTATAAAGAAAGTTGCAGCTATTTTGCAGGTGCCAGCAAGTGATTTAAATGCAGGTAAGGTGCTTATTTATATTTATATTTTAAATAGCAAATACTGTCACTCTCCTGGAATGGGCAAAGAAGCTTGCAGGGCTAAGTTTTTTTTTTTTTTAAAGTCTGTATTTCCCTATCTCCTCTAGTCTGGAAGTTCCAGAGCTACTCACTGATTATCACAGGAGCTGGTCTAGTCTTACCCCCAGCCCATCACTATATTAATTGAACTACTGAATTTCATACCAGTCCCATTAGTATAATCCTCTCTAGGTCAGAACTCCAGGGGGTGATTCAGGATTGATCTTCTTAAAGAAGTAAGCATACATTGTACTTGAAGATTTCAGATTTAGACCATCTGCCCAAGTGTGCCCTCTAAGGCCTTTCTAAAATGACTGGAGTCTGGAAGAGGGATGGGAGGAAACTAGTTTTGTCTCTGAGATACAAATGAATTTTCCACCACAATGATTTGGCCCTCAGTGGATTAATGCTTATCAGTTCAAACCCTTTAATTTGGAATTTGTTAAAAGGATAGAATTTTAGATCTACTAAGCAGAAGGTGCACAAAAACTTAAAGAAGGAATCTTTTTGCCCTCGAGAAAATAAAATATTTTGTAGTCCCTTTGATGAGGCACTCATTTGCACATCAGTGATAAGACTTTTAACAGCCTGGGAAATTTCCTAAGGACCTAGCACTCCTCTTTGATTTAAAAAATAAAAACAAACAAAAAACCCTTACCTTCTATCTTAGAATCAATACTGTATATGGGTTCTAAGGCCAAAGAGTGGTAAGGGCTAGGCAATAGGAGTTAAGTGACTTGCCCAGGATCACCCAGCCAGGAAGTGTCTGAGGCCAACTTGAACACAGGACCTCCCATCTATCTCCAGGCCTGACTCTCAATCCACCTCACATCCAGGACCCCTTTTTGTTAGCATTTGCCTGCTTCCTGTGCTTATGATGTCTTGTAGTTATACTGTACCTTTTTTCCCAGGTGCCATCCATCCTTACCACCAGCACCTCCTAATCCTGCACATTACAATTTTGAGACCTCCCTCTCTTTATTCCCAGGCCTCTTGCCCTGCCCTTCTGTTAAATTTTGTACTCTTCTAAGACTTCAGGAGCTTCCTTAATTTCCTTGGAATTTATGCTGAGGTTGGTGGTTTGGGAAAAGTCATTAGTGTGTGAGCTGCTATTTCTTATTCTGAAGGAGTGTTAAGTCAGGATTTTTCAGAAGCAGGACTTGAATTCATGACTTTCTGACTTTCTATCTGCTACACTATTCTGGCTGTGTGACACTGGGCACGTCAATCTCTTAGTGCCTCGGGCATCTCTCTGAGGTTATAAATTACAGAATGGGTGCCAGCCAGCTTTAGTTGAGGGGATTCCTTCACTGGAATTTCTCTATACCGATGAAATCATCACAGTGCTCAGAATGAACAAAACCCTTTAGTACCATTATGCATTATATGCTGCAGACCTGTGGTCTCATTGGATTGGGGAATCCCTCCAGTGCAATAGTTAATTAAAGTACTGTTTCTCCATTAAAGTAATGCTCCAGGACCTCCCTCAGTGTGGAAGCAGGCTGGGATTCTCAAAGCCTTTGTCAGGATGGTGTGGACCAGCCCTTTGAGGACTTCCCAGTTGAGAAACAGAAATCCTGACCCTAGGACAGTCTATGACCAGCCTAACCAAGTTGGGTCACCAAGAGATGAGTTCTTTTGGCCACAGCAACTTGTGAAATCATTAGTTCAAGCACTAGGCTCTCTGGGACTAGAGGTAACATCTCGAATATAAAAGGGCATTGTCTGATAATGCCATAGCATTGGCAGAATTCTTCCAACTACAGGGGTTTCGAACTCTACCTGTAGTGCTCCTGAACCGTGGTAGAGTGGGATTGAGAAATATTGAAGAAAATAAAAACGAATCTAGAGGTTAATATGTTGTTTCCCAAGATGATATATCTCCACATGTTGGATCCTTATGCACAATTCAGTGACTTTGTTTATATTTGACACCATGGAGGTACAATAGCTTTGTGTTTCCAGGAAGAAGCACTGTTTGCCCTGTCAAAACGTAGAGATACCACCCCTGTCCCCAGTACAACTTTTTGAAAAAGTGATCAAAGCTTAACCACTGGTTAAAGCAATTCTGAGATAATCATCTCACACTTATCAGATGGGCTAAAATGACAAAAGGGCCTAATGACAAATGTTAGAGGCGATGTGGGGGAAAAAAAAGGAGACACCAGTACACTATTAGTGGAGCTGTGAGTTGATTCAGCCATTTTGGAAAGCAATTTGAAATTAAAACTTAGGGAGTTATAAAGAGTGTATATCCTTACTATGTTTCCCAGAGAGATTGGAGGGAAAGGAAGAGAACTTACATGTTCCAAAATATTTATAGCAGTTCTCTTTGTGGTGACAAAAATGGAAACTGAGGGGATGCCCATCAGATGGGGAATCGCTGAAGAAGTTGTGATTTATGCTTGTGAAGGATTACTATTTAAAAACAAACACAAACATGTGATGGATTACTATTATGCCATAAGAAACAATGAACAGACTAATTTGAAATAACCTTGAAAAGAACTACATGGGATAATGAACAGCAAAATAGAGTAGAGCCTTAAGAACGTTGTACACAGCTACAGATATAATACTTGAAGAATAACTTGTAAATGTCACCTCCAGAGAATGACCTGAAAAATAGGAACATGAAAGACATAATTTGCATCTATATATCTTGTCTCCTGGATGATACCTTTTATGATGTGGGGACTGGAGGGAGGGCTGAGATACTTGTAAATAAATTCTGTTAATTAAAAAAAAAGCTTAACCATTATATAGGAATCAAAATACTGCAAATATATTGAAAGTACAATAGCTTTGTTGAATAGATTGATTGCTATGTGGTGAGAAAGAACTTCCTACCCAGAGTTTTTCCTTTAAAAATCATAGGAAAGCGGCATTAATGTAAACTCTAGCCTTGTATGTGGAGAGATCTTTACTATCTAGAATTCTATGTTGTCACTGTGTTCTTTAAATAGGATTCCACCTGTATCTATGACTACCCCAATATAAATATGAAAATGGACTTTATTTGGGAGAAAGGAACATTTTAACTAAAACAGATCACATTTAAGAACTGATGCTTATCTGTAAAGTGCTATAAAGTTTATTAAGTGCTTTGATACCTCCTTTGAGGTTGAATTTAATACAGTGCTAACTGGACAAATAAAAACCTTTTTTTTTTTTAAACCCTTACCTTCCATCTTGGAGTCAATACTGTGTATTGGCTCCAAGGCAGAAGAGTGGTAAGGTCTAGGCAATGGGGGTCAAGTGACTTGCCCAGGGTCGCACAGCTAGGAAGTGGCTGAGGCCGGATTTGAACCTAGGACCTCCCGTCTCTAGGCCTGGTTCTCAATCCACTGAGCTACCCAACTGTCCCCAAAAACCTTTTTTTGTATGAAGAAATACCTGAAATGATTCTATATCTTCACAGGTTGGAGATTTCTAGAACTCAAAATCAGTCTTAAAAATGATAAAGGGAATTGGTTTACTTTGGTTTACTCTTCAAATGAAGAGGATGTTGGTAACTATGCATGAAATGAAACTTGTTGGGATATATGATAGATGAAAATGGCCTTTAGATCCTCCTAGGATCCTCTTTAAGATGAGGATCCTCAGTAGAATAGACTAGGGGTAAATGACCCCAGCAAGCTAGCGTTTGATAAACCCAAAGATCCCAGCTTTTGGAACAAGGACTCAGTATTTGACAAAAGCTGTTGGGAAAATTGGAAAACAGTATGGAAAAAACGTAAGTTTAGATCAACATCTTACACCCTATACCAAGATAAATTCAAAATGGGTAAATGACCTAAATATAAAGAATGAAATCATAAATAAATTAGGCAAACATAGAATAGTATACCTGTCAGATCTATGGGAAAGGAAGGAATTTAAGACTAAGCAAGAGATAGAGAACATTACAAAATGTAAAATGAATTATTTTGATTATTTTAAATGAAAAAGATTTTATACAAACAAAACCAATGCAATTAAAATTAGAAGGGAAGCAACAAACTAGGGAAACAATTTTTGTAATAAAACTCTGACACTGGTCTAATTTCCCATTTATAAGGAACTAAGTAAAATGTACAAGAAATCAAGCCATTCCCAACTGACAAATGGTCAAAGGATGCAAATAGGCAGTTTTTGGATGAAGAAATCAAAACTATCAATAATCACATGAAGAAGTGTTCTAAATCCCTCCTGATTAGAGAAATGCAAATCAAAACAACCTAGCAGAGTGGCCAATATGACAGTAAAGGAAAATAATGTTGGCGAAGTTGTGGCAAAATTGGAACACTAATACACTGTTGGTGGAGGTGTGAATGGATCCAGCCATTCTGGAAGAGTTTTTGGAACTATTCCCAAAGGGCATTAAAAGATTGTCTGCCTTTTGATCTAGCCATACCACTACTAGGTTTGTACCCCAAAGAGATAATAAGGAAAAAGACTTGTACAAGAATATTCATAGCTGTGCTCTTTGTGGTGGCAAAAAAATTGGAAAATGGGGGGGTGTCCATCAATTGGGGAATGGATGAACAAATTGTGGTGTCTGTTGGTGATGGTCGATTGTGCTATGAGGAACGATGAACTGCTTGGTTTCCATACAAGCTGGAAAGACCTTCATGAACTGATACAGAGTGAAATGAGCAGAATCAGGAGAACATTGTTCACAGAGACTGAAACATTGTGGGACAATCAAATGTAAATCTACTTTGCTACTGATATCAATGCAATGATGCAGGACAGTCCTGAGGGACTTATAAGAAGGAATGCTATCCATATTGAGAGAAAGAACTGTAGGAATATAAATGCAGAAGGAAAACATTTGATTTTCACTTGTGGGGTTTTGGGTTTTAGTATAAAAATTATTAATATGGAAATAGATATTGAGTGATAGTACATGTATAACCCAGTGGAATTGCTTGTCGTCTCCTGGGGGGGTGGGGTAACATGAATTATGTAACCATGGAAAAATACTTAAATTAAAAATAAAATAAATAAAGATGAGGATTCTGAGGTCCAGATAATGCAGTTTACCCAGATACAGTGGGATTCTGCCATAATTTTGATAGCATAGATTTGTATATATTGCTACTTAAATTATACTTTTCCATAATATAATCACATACAAGAAAAAATATAGCACAATCTGTTAACCCAAGTGTTGCTCTTTTTCCTCCTAAACTATATATTACATATTCGTTATTGCTAATTAAATAAATTGTCAGTAGAGCAACCATTTAGAGACAAATGAAAAATAAGCTAGACTGGAGTGTAAATCTTTAGTATTGTAACTTAGTAATATAATACCAAGTAATCAAATTTTATTACTTTGATTCCTGATGACTCTTCACCATTTTCTTAATCACCCCTGCTTCTCCTTATCTTGGTAGTTATATTTGATCCCTTTTCCCTTCTCTTTCCTCTGTTCTTCCCATCTCTAACTGTGAGAACTTAGCAGGTCTGACATCTTTGAAATATCCATTTTTGCAGATAACATCTTGATTCAGGCTCCTAACTAAATTTCATCTGTCTCCATTTCACCCTCTTTCATTCCCCCCTTCCCCATCCCCTCTCCTTCCTATATATAATGCAATATAAAGCAATAAAATATTAGCTAAATTGAACTTTAATTGTTTTTAGCCTTGACTTTGACCCTTATTTTGATTTTTCATTTGTTAGAAAAGAAAGGTCTTACTTTAGTGCAACTTACAGAATCATAGAATTTCAGGATTGGAAGGAATTTTAGTGATCAAGTTCAGTCCTTCTATTTTACAAAGGATGATTGACATTCTGCTGGGGGTTTTTTAATAGCAGAAAATCATGACTCAAAATTTTGCTTCCTTTCACCAGATTTAATTCAAGTTGCCTTTTTTTCCTGCTCATTTGACTTGGCTATTAGAGACATTCAGTCTCCCTGGTGTGATGTCTTTGACACAGAAGATGCTAAGGTAAGTGTTACTTTTGTGCAACTTTTAAAGTGAGACTTTTTGGGAAAGCATTTTGTGGTGTTGGCAACATTGGACCCCAGTGTTATGGTAAAGAGACCTGTGTATTTCTCCTTCTTGTAAAAATAATAAATGGAGAGCTACATAAATAGATGGAAAACTCACCAATACGGGTTCAAAACTGTTCAGATAGATGTAATCAAAAGTATTCTCAGTGATGAAGTGAAGCTCAAATGTGAACTTCCCTTCAGGGCCAAGCACAAGGATGCTAAAGAGACTCTTCTTATAAAAATAAAATGTTTATTGAAATATATAAGGACAAAAAGGACTTTTAATTCTAAGGGATTCTAAATCCACACAAATAAACTCCCTGGTTCCACAAGGAACTTGTGTTTTTCTTCTCATGTGTTTCCCAGGCTACACTAATCCTCCCTGATCTGACTAACCCAAATTTATACTATCTAAATAAAAACTACCACTATTATCCTTGTACTTCTTAACTTTACCTTCAAGTTATAAAATAGCAAAGACCAGCTGGTGGAGTCTCAAAAAGTATCATGTTAGATTCAGAGTCCAAACCAAAGACCAGATTTTTCTTTGGTCTTCTCAGAGTTAAACAATCTATGAAAACCACAATAGATAGTCAATAGTGTTTCCCAAGTTGGGAAAGGAAAACACTGAGCTCCTTCAGGTCTTTCCCTCAGACCGAGAGAGACAAAGATGTTACCTCCTCCAGCCCTTAGAGAGAGCCCTGAGAGTGTGTCTCTGCCAATTGCTGGAGAGAGGAACTGACACAGAAAATGAGTATAACTGTCAACATCTGGAATTAACATGATCTCTCAGCTCTGCTTCAAACTACAGTTCTTTTTCAAGCAGCCACTTCTTATCCCTAAACTAATAAAACAATACTTCTTTTCTAATATCATCCTTACATCTTCTACCAGATACTGAGTAGGTGTCCTAAATAGAAGTTAGGATGAATATTAATATGTGACTTACTCTTCACTTTAAGATAAGTTGTTAAGCACAATTTGGAGCACCTTTTTAATGAAAGAAAATTTTATTTTCTCTTCTCTCCTCCACTGAAGAAAAACAAAACTCTTATAACCAATAGGCATAGTCAGGCAAAACAGATCACATTTGCCATGCTCCCAAAATGTGCCACAGTCTTCAATGAACCTGTCCCCTCCAGGCAGCAACCTTCATCATTTGCCTTTCAGAATTCCTTTGATCATTGTGTTGATCAGCATTCTTAGGTCTTTCCAAGTTTGTTACAATATTGTTATTGCATAAAATTGTATTCTTGGCTCTGCTCACTTTTTGTTCTGCATTGATTCATATGTCTTCACAGGTTCCTCCAAAAATGCCCATTTCATTAGTTCTTACAGCTTAAGACTATTCCCTGGCATTTATATGCCACCATTTGTTCAGTCGTTCCCCATGGATGGACAGACACCTCCTTTCACCTCCCCTAGTTTCTGAGTCTTTGTTACCACAAAAAGAGCTACTGTAAATATTTTTGCACAAATGGGTCCTTTTCTCGTTTGTAAAATGATTGTCTGGGATTCCATAGTTTTCCAGAGAAACTGTTAGAAAGGGTTGTGCGAATTCCCAGGCAGCCCATGAAAGCCCATCTAACCTATGACCTAACTGGCCTGGTTCATCACCAGATGGAAGATTGTTTTTAGTCATGGAAGTTCATGAAGGTAGTCTTTTAGGGGCTATGAGGGATTTTTATATCTGTGAGTAGCAAGGAGCCTCAAAATATTAAAAGTGAACACAGTTGGATTGTGCTGAGCCTGTAAAAGTAAGAGCAGCAGTGTGAGGTGGTGGCCTGACTGATAAGAGATAACCCTCCAGAAGAACTTTACCAATGAAATCACAGGTTTTAAGAAAGGGGGGGTAAGGGGGGGCCGGGGATAGGAACCAAACCAACCTGGGTCTCACTAATGATCCAGATGTTCCTGCACCATTGCTATAGAGTGAGAACAGACCATGGAGGCCATTGAGGCAATCCTGCTACCTCCCCGAACCCAGAGAACATGTGGCAGGGGCAAGGTCTCTCCCAGCTCCTCTCCATCCAAATCTGTTGCCTTCCTTGTTCCTCATGCTATTTCTGACAAGGTCAGTGAAGGAAGGAGATAGAGTTTATGAAGTGCCTACTGTTCAGAAGGCACCATAATCAGCACAGCTATAACTAGAGAAGCAGTCAGCCTTCCTTTGGAGTGAGGGAGTTCCTATTCTAGTAAGGGAGACATTCCCTAGAGAAGATCTTGTGCTACCTTTAGGGCGTAGGGATGAGTCAGATGTTAACATCTTGAATGGCATTCCTACCAGTAAAATTACATTGATTTCTGATGTTAACTGTAGTCAAGAACTTCAATGCCAGGAACTTTCTTTTCTGTGTCTTTAGTCGTTGGTCCCTGGATTATTGTTTCCAGGGCTGGGGTGGTTGTGTAGGGGAGAGTCACCATTCTTCTGGGGCTCCTGTGCATTTTTCCCTGTTGGTGGCATTTAGTGGTTGGTGTTGGGGTAGGTTTTTTTCCCTCTTTTTTCTCTCTCCAGTAATAAGTTGTTGTATTTTTCCCCCAGTTACATATAGAAATAATTTTTAAACATTTATTTTTCTGACATTTTGTGATTCAATCTCTCTCTTTCTCCCCCCCCCCCTTTTCCTCTCCCCAAGACAACAAGAATTCTGATATAGGTTATACTTTCGCTATCATGCATTATGTATTTCTTTCTTCATCATGTGAAAGAAGACACATATAGCACACATGAGAAAAAACTCATGGAGGTGTAATCGAGAAAAGGTTAAGTCTTTCAGAGAAAAGGGTGGAGACTTCCCTTCTCAATGCAGGGTTCAGGGGAGACAGCTGATGTAAAAGAGAAAAGGTTTGGGTATGGTCAAGGGAACAGGATCTAGGAGAGGACATCTGATGTTTAGGGTTGGCTCAGAGAGAGGAGAGGGAGTTTGAAGATTTTCCCCCTTCTGCCTTCCCTCTTTAACTATGGCTGCTCTCTCAGATTTGCTCTTATCCCCCTTGTCCCCCCTCCACTATGAGAGACCAAAGGGTTTCTTCTTCAGAAGATGTATCTCCCCTTGATGTGTTCACTCACACTTGATTCACAGCTTGGGGAAAAGATAGCTACTTTAATGTCAACTCAATCAGGGTAATACAAAGGAATAGCTGGCAGGGAAAAGAATGGGAAAGGAAAATGGGTTTCCCTCCCTCCTTGAGTTTGGGGGAAACTCAGGCCTTGGCAGCCTAAGCCCCCTGAGAAAAAGTCAGTTTGACTGACCCTGGGTTTGGCCCCTTGGCCACAGTTAAGACCCAGGGCAACGAGCTGAGGTAAAGTCTGACAGATTCAAAATGCCTTTTCTCAGGTTTTTCTTCAATTAGTCTCTTTAATTGGGAAATGTTGGGGGGAGAGGATTTCCAGTCACAAGCAGGAAAAAGTGGGTAACCTTCAGGAGAAAGTCTTATTCACCTTCATTCTTCAGCATCTCCTAAACTGAGAGACCAATTGCTCTTCTAAAGGAACTTCCTGCTTCTCCTCAAGATTCCATCCTCCTGGGGCCCCTCCCCCGTTGAGGCGATCAGTTCCACACACTCTTTAGCCTGGAACTTTTCTTATGTGCCAGCCTCTGTCACAGAGGAAACCAAGTAAAAAATAGTCTTTCTGATCTCCTTTCAGATGCTCTTAGCTCCTTTTATGGCAGTGGACAGCCTTTTTATCATTCTGCTTGGAAAATTTGGTTGGTAACAGGGGCACTGGCCCATTCAAGGAGGGCCTTTTTGCCTTTACCACTCCTCGACATTCCCTGTAGCTTAGCCCTGTAGGGCTCGAGACAGGTCCACGTGCCATTCAGAATGTCTGAGTGCTCCAGGAAGGAGCCTGTCCAACAGCTAGCTGTTAGATGACGGCATGAGTTCCTAGGACCTTGAAAAATATAATGGAGTTTCCAAATATTCACTTGCAGGTACTGGAATACCTCAATGACCTGAAGCAATATTGGAAAAGAGGGCATGGCTATGCAATCAACAGCCGGTCCAGCTGTACCCTGTTTAACGATATATTTCGGCATTTGGATGAAGCTATGGAACAGAGGCAAAAGTAAGTTAATGTGAGAAACAAGGGATGCCCCAATCATTGTCAGTCTGACTCTGGTCTTGGGGGAAATATACTCTCTAATGAAAACATTTTTTTTAGGTTCCCATCACAAGTCTTGCCTTAGCCATGTGCATTTGTGACCTCTTCTTTTACATTTAGATCCCTTTGAATATTCTCAGGGAATCCTCTTGGATCAGTCTGTCAGCTTAAATGAAATGTGAGCTCCTCTCCTAAGGTGGTCATATTTAGACCTGGGAAGGAAATTCTGAATACAGAACAATAGAGACAGAAGAGGCAATTTTTCTGACTCATTGAGTAGTAAATTCACAGACTGGGAGCTGGAAGGGACTGCAGACATCAAATCTAGCCTCTCTTTTCTCCAGAAGTTAAGAGGCCCAAGATCACCCAGACAGTCAATGACCAAATTAAAAAAGATAATTTCTGGATGAAATATAGACTATCAAAGTCTTATGTGTAAAAATTCTAAGTAAAGGAAAAATAAATCTATAACAGGTCCTTGAGTCAGGGCCCAATTAAAATGATTTAAGCAATTGCGCATTTACCTAATCAGTAGCCAGGACTATAGAAAGTTTGCCACACCATGAAAGACAGAAAAGGGACTAGATTATAGGAGCCAGGTAGGAGCCAAATTTGAGATACTTGGTAGAATGTGGGACAAGGAAGACCTTCCTTTAACACATGTTAAACAGCTGCAACCTTGAACCCCAAAAAGTTCAAGTGTCTTGGCTCAAAATTTTCATCAATCCCATCAGGATTGGTTGGTCTCTCTTGTGCTCAATTGGCACTATACACTTTAGCTTTGTGCTTCTTTGACACTGTACAATGGCTCTTTTTATATTCTCTTGTCCTGGAATCAGACAAAATCATTAAGCAAAGTACCATAATTACTTTTTTTCCCCCACTTTAAACATTATTTTATTTGGTCATTTCCAAACATTATTCATTGGAAACAAAGATCATTTTCTTTTCCTCCCCCCACCCCCTTCCCACAATTACTTTTTTTTGAACAATCAATGGCATAATTTTTTATAGTCTCAAACTTTTGGGGTATGTATTAACACTATAGCAAATATATTTTAAACTTACATTACTACAGAATTAAAAAAAGTTAAAGAAAATCTCAATACTGGTGACATGTGCTTCAAATACAAAAAGGAAAGAAAAAATAAAACTGAAACAGTATATTGCACATGCAAGCAAAAACAATAATATAAAAGTTTTAAAAATAAACAATATATAGCTTACAATCATTGATGCACTGTATCAGCTAAGGAAAGGTAGAATACAAAGGTTTTTCACTCCAAAATGAGATCCATTTCCTTTTTAACTTAACCACTATGTAAGTACAAACGATTTTTAGAATATAACAGTAATACAGTAGATAATGCACATTCAAAGAGGTACCAAAGTCCCCAAAATTCACAATAGCCCAATTAATTACAATAGCAAACAAACCTACTATCATATTTCATATAAATTGCTATATGACAAAAAAACCCATAAACTGATAGATATTTGTCACAATTTTTACAGACATAACAAATCTTTCAACCTTGGCAAATATATTTTTAAACAAAGTAAAACTTATTTGGGTCTAGAACATCACCAAGAAATCTCGATTGTTCTGCTGGAATTAAATTAAACTGAAGAGTTTTGCAGGAGCTCTTTTTTTCCGGTTTCCTGCTTCATAGAAACACCTTGGTAGGAACATCTCTTTGATCCTCTACCTTTAATACAACATTCTTTATAATATAAGTATAAATAGAAAATATCCACTCAGAAACCACTAGTTATCTAAAATTATTTCTGAAGACCCATTAACATTACAATTAAATTCTTAGCTTATGAAATTCTCTAAAGGTTGTTAGCCAGGTTGAGTCCATCCATCTTCTATGTGACAATTAACAAATGCAAAATGGAAAGAAAAAGGCTGTTTATGGGCTTTTACAATATTTTGTTTAGTAGTCATAGGGGAAAGGTAACAGAATATATCTAATAGTTAAAAACACAGTAGATTAAACTGATTCATTGTAACAGAATAGTATTGAATACATTAATATACGAACTTAATACAAAATTAAATCTGAAACAAAACAATCAGCAAAATACACTAAGATACAGAGACTTTCATATTAAAAAATGGAGTCTGAAAAAGCTTAAAATTTCACCTTCCTTTTTCTAAAATTCAGATCCCTATTGTCAGCACTGTGGGATCTCCCATAGTGAGGGATAACATGGGTTTTAGGAATCTCAAATTGGGAAGACCCAAATGGCAGAGATGCAGGGAGATGAATTTCTCCCCTGAATCTCAGGCAAGATAAGTGAAAGGATCGGTGCACTTATGAAAAAACATCCTAAAGCTGGATGCTGTTTGAAATAGGTAATGCACTGCTCTTTCATAGAATACACCATGCTTGTAATCAACTTCCTGTTTGGAAGAGTAACTTCCTTCTTCCCGTCCCCCCTGAGGTAAAACGCCAGTTTCCCCAGAGGGAGTTAGGAGGCTAATCATATCCTAAGGAAAAAGACACCCTGTTTGTTTTTGTTTGTTTTTTTTACCATCTGCCCTGAGGAGTGACTCCAAGGACTCCTCGCTTCTAAGTGGCAGCAATCAGCCCAGCAGAGGAAGCAACAGTGGTCAGGGTTGGAGTGGAGACCAATTTAGGAGTGGAGCCAGAGATCAGGAGGAGGATTTCTGGAGGCTGAGGGCTGGGGGCTAGGGGCCGGGGCAGGGCCTGCTGAGTGATTGGGGTCAAGGGCTGGAGGAAGCAGTATCAGCAATGCCAGAGTCAGCAGTAAGGAATGAGGAACAAAGGAGGAATGAGGACTCAAACAGTTGGGTGAGAGAAGCGATTTATCTCTTCTTAGCCAAGAGTCCCCCGACTAAAAATAGTCCAGCCAGTAGGGAGAGCAAGCAACCAGGCAAAGATTAGGAAAAGAAAAACGCAGCAGCTCAAAGAGAGTTGGAGTTTGTGGGGTGGGTGGGGTGGGCAAAAAGCCTTGGCAGGAGAAATGTGACTTAAAAAAAAAATTTATCTAGCCTATCTTAAAAAATTGAGAGGTTCTTCTCCGACTAGTGGTTGCTATCAATGTAAAAGTTAAAATTAAATCTTAATAATAAAAATATTATATTTTAGAGGTTTATTAATGATCATTAGAAATCAAGGAATAAAGAGGATACAAAATAAAGACCAAATGACCATGGCTGATCAGCCAGTTCAAACACCCACCTTACCACCACCAAGCTCGGTACTGGAAGTAAAGAGCTGGGACCTTCCACGTCCTCACCTAATATCCCCTATCTACAGGAAGTACATAATGACAGGAAGTCAGTGGGCTGACTTTTTTTAGGGTTACAGATTTTGAGTTATACAGTCTCCTCCTCTGGGCATCGTCTCTTGCTGGGGGCTGACTATGTAGCACGTGCAAGAGAACACTTTTATTGGAGGACTTGGCCCTCTTCCAATAAACTCTAGCTTTTTGCCTCAACTTGGAGAAATTTGGCTCTTTGATTTTATTTACCCAAATTGTTAATATTGAGGTGGTGAGCTTCTATTGCTCAACAAAATATTTGCTATTAATATTACTTCTGGAAAATCTAATAGGGATGTTTCTTTTTTAAGTATGACAATCAGGCTTTGGAAGCAACTATTTAGTGGGTGTTCCAGGTGACACTTGGTGCACTGCACTAATTAATTAAATCAAGTCAAATCAGCTGGTAGCCTGCCTAGAAAAAAAGAGAAAATGACTTTACCATTAACCAGAAAGAGAGTGTAGTTTATAATTTTTGCCCAGCAGGTGTTATGAAAACCACAAACTCTGAAAGCTGTAAGAAGTAGGTTCAATCTAACAGCTGTGATTCGAGATGGTAAAGCCCGTTATCCATGATGGAGAATCGATGTAGTTAGAGTTCAGGGTGAGGCAGATACTTTTGAATACTGTCAGTACAAAAGGAGAAGGTATTGTGCTAAGAGTTTTATAAATATCTCTTTTTATCCTTGAAACAACCTTGGGAAGAGGTGCTGTTATTATTCCTATTTTGTGAATGAGAAAACTGAGGCAAACAGGGTTAAGTAACTTGCCCAGGATGACACAGCCAGTAGATACCTGAGGCAGGATTTGAAGTTGGGTCTTCTTGACCCCAGTTCAGGTACTCTGGGCATGGTGGTGCCCTTAGCTGCTCAGTTTGTTTTGCTCAACTGCGTATTTTTTTGTGAGAAAATAGTTTTTCTTTTCTTTTTCAGTGCAAGGTAAAAGGGAGAAAGAGAAAAAATCTCTGCCAATTAGACCCAGTAGAGACAGGCGTGAGAGGTCACTGCACTTCCAGATGAGGGGAATGTATTCCTTTTACTTTGTTCTGGGAGATCTCAGAAAGTGAGGGTGACCCGTGTGCTTGTAATGGAAGATCCAGATACCTCAGTAAACCTGAAGGAGAAAAATGCTCCCCCCTGAGTGCTGAGAGACCAGGGAAAGGTGCCGGGCTAAGTGTTAGAGAGTGACTCCCAGTCCCTTGTGGGCTCTTCTATCATGATATAACATGGAAAACCCAAAGCAAACCTCCTGCAGCCCTGTCAACCCTAGTGACTGATGATAATAATATTGCCAACTTCCAACTTAGGCTTAGTGGAACCTTCTGCTGCCCCATGGCCCCGGGGGGGGGGGGGTGGAGAAAACTGGGGCCCCCTCACCCCTCACTTCCCCCTCAGGCATTTGGCCAGCTCAGGCTCATTGCTGCAGGTGGCCGGGAGCCTACAATCCAAACAGGGTTGTTATTTGGTTCTAGCCCCACCAAGCGCATCCTCCTATGGCTCTTTGTCCTGTAAAGCTGGTTGAAGAAGAGTAAGTACACAGCTGTGTAGTTCCATTGTCTAACCAAAGATGGGGGGCTTTCACCCAGAGCCCAGAGCTGTCCTTGTGGCTGCCACCAGCCTTCCTCAGGAGTTTGCCCTCTGCATTGTTGTTGGGAGGGTCGTTTGTAGTGAAATAATTGATTTTGCTCTTCAAGTCCAAGGAAGATTTCTCCCATCCCCATCCCCAATTTAGAAGGCCTTTGGTTCTCATCTTGGGGGCAGCTCTTACATGGTGTCTCCACATTGCCAGCTGCCTGCCGGCTGGACGCTGGGACCCAGGTGTCCCGGGGATCCCATTTGTTCACAAAGTAAAGCGCCGTATAAATGTTAGCTGTTGTCTTCATCAGGAGGATTTGACTGTAGGAGGAAATAAAACTGGCTTTGCTTTGGACTTCCTCACTGTCTAAGCCTCTGGCATGCTTTTCTCCTTCATGAACTCTCTGGTTTCCCCCTGTGCAGCCTGTATGGCCTCTGTGAGCCCTGGCTTCCTCCTAGGCTCATCTCTAGGGCTGCCTTTGCTCATCCACAGCCATCAGTGCCATCCCTGGGCAGCGTGGCATTGTCCTTTGGCTTACATGGCCCGTGCTGACTTACCTGGGTTCACACCGTTTTCCCACGTTGAATATAAGTGCTCTAAGGACAAGGACTTCTTCAGTTTTGTTTTATATTCCAAGCACCTAGTGCAGGCATGTCAGAGGGGCCCAGGAAATGCTTTCTTAATTGACTTGGTGCCACTCACTCTGCTAAGCTTCAGACACTTCGTGCTGGGTGAATTTGAGAATTGGATCTTAGGACTTGGTGAGAAGGAACCTCAGAGGCTTCTTCTGAGACCCAGAGATGGGACGGGATTTGCCCCAAGATGGCACAGGTATTGATTGGATGGGATCTGAACCCAGGCCTTGTGACTCCAGATACAATGATATCCGTGCTTTGGTCTGTAGTTTTCTTTCTCCATTTTTGACCTGCCCAGCTTTGGAATAAGTATCATATTTGTGTCATAAAAGGAATTTGGTAGAACTCCCTCTTTGCTTATTATGTCAAATAGTTTGTATAGTATTGGGATTAGCTGTTCTTTGAATGTTTGATAGAATTCACTGGTGAATCCATCAGGCCCTGGGGATTTTTTCTTAGGGAGTTCTTTGATGGTTTGTTCAATTTCTTTTTCTGATATGGGATTATTTGAGAATTCTATTTCTTCTTCTGTTAGTCTAGGCAATTTATATTTTTGTAAATATTCATCCATATTGCCTAGATTGCCATATTTATTGCCATATAATTGAGCAAAGAAGATTTTAATGATTGCTTTAATTTCCTCTTCATTCTTTTTTAAATTAGATTGACCAATACTTTGTCTATTTTGTTTGTTTTTTCAAAGTACCAGTTTCTTGTCTTATTTATTATTATTAGTTCAGTAGTTTTATCACTTTCAATTTTATTAATTTATCCCTTAATTTTTAGGATTTCGAATTTGGTTTTCTTCTGGGGGGTTTTAATTTGTTTGATTTGCATGTCCAATTCATTGATCTCTGCCCTCCCTAATTTGTTAATATATGCACTCAGGAACATGAATTTTCCTCTGAGTACTGCTTTGGCTGCATGCCATAAGGTTTGAAAGGATGTCTCACCATTGTCATTTTCTTCAATGAAATTATTAATTGTTTCTATGATTTGTTCTCTAACCGATTTTGGAGCATCATATTATTTAATTTCCAATTGATTTTTAATTTTGCTCTCCATGTACCCTTACTGATCATTATTTTTATTACCTTATGATCTGAAAAGGTTACATTTATTATTGCTGCTTTTCTGCATTTGTATGCCATGTTTTTATGACCTAGTGTATGGTCAATCTTTGTGAATGTGCCATGTGCTGCTGAAAAGAAGGTATTCCTTTTTGTCCCTATTTATTTTTCTCCATAAATCTATTAACTCTAATTTTTCTAAGATTTCATTTACCTCTTTTACCTCTTTCTTATTTATTTTTTGATTTGATTTATCTAAATTTGATAGTGGTTGGTTCAGATCTCCCACTAGTATAGTTTTACTATCTATTTCCTCCTTCAGTTCTCCTTGTTTCTCCATTAGAAATTTGGGTGCTATACCATTTGGTGCATACATGTTGATTAGTGATATTTCCTCATTGTCTATATTCCCTTTTATTAGGACGTATTTACCTTCCCTATCCCTTTTAATCAGGTCTATTTGTGCTTTGGCTTTGTCAGATATCATCATTGCAATTCCTACCTTCTTTCTGTCAGTTAAGACCCAGAAGGTCTTACTCCATCCTTTAATTCTGACCTTGTGAGTATCTACCCACCTCATGTGTGTTTCTTGAAGACAACATATGGTAGGGTTTTGGATTCTAATTCATTCTGCTGTTCATCTACGTTTTATGGGTGAGTTCATCCCATTCACATTCAAAATTATGATTGTCATTTGTGAATTCCCCAGCATTTTGATATCCTCCCCTAATTCTGACCTTTCTTCTTTTGCTATAACCTTTTAAACCAGTGGTTTACTTTAAATCATCCCCCTAGTCCCCTCCCTTGCTATGCTTCCCTGTCTGGCCCCTCCCTTTTTGTTCCCTTCTTGTTTTTGTTTTTGTTTCTTTTGGGGGGGTCTGCTAATTTTCTTCCCCTCTCTCCTTCCCTCCCTTTTTGAACTCCCTTTCCCTTCCCCTCCCTTAGTTTTCCCTTCTCCTTTACCCTGTTGGATAAGATAGAATTCAAGATCCCAATGGATCTAAATGCTCTTCCCTCTCAGAGTTGATTTCACTGAGAGTAAGGTTTAAGTAATACCAATTAGCACTCTCTTCTTCTCCTTTTTATAAGAGAATCCTTCCCCTCTCCTTTCTGTATGTATCTTTGTGTGACAAAGATTATTCTGTTTAATTTATTTCTATTTCTTCAAGTATATCTTGGTGCCATCATTGATTCCCCCTTTCCTTTTTCTTTCTTTTTTTCCCCTCCAAATCATATTAATGCCCCAATATTTCCCTATGAGTGATTCTTCTGATTACTCTATTAATGCATACAATTTTTGAGAGTTACACATAACATTTTCCCCATATATTAATATATATATATATATGTGTATATATATATATATATATATATATATATATATATATAATTTGATCTAATTGTAGCTCTTATAGAAGAGAGTTTGAATAAAAGGAAAAAAATTTTTTTCTCCTTTTCCCTTTCATATTTACCTTTTTGTGTTTCTCTTGCTCTTTGTGTTTAGATGTCAAACTTTCCACTGAGTTCTGGTCTTTTCTTTACAAATACTTGGGAATCTTCTATTTTGTTGAATGCCCAAACTTTTCCCTGGAAGTATTTAGTCAGTTTTGATGGGTAGCTGATTCTTGGTTGAAGACCCAGTTCTCTTGCCTTTCTGAATATCATGTTCCAGACTTTGCGGTCTTTTAGTGTGACAGCTGCTAGGTCTTGTGTAATCCTGATTGGTACTCCTTTGTATCTGAAGTTTCTCTTTTTGGCTTCTTGTAAGACTTTCTCCTTAGCTTTGGAAGCTCTTGAATTTGGCAATTACATTCCTGGGGGTTGTCTTTTGGGGATTTAGTATGGAGGGTGTTCTGTGAATCCTTTGAATTTCTATTTTGCCCCCTTGTTTGAGAACATCAGGGCAATTCTCTTCGATTATTTCTTGTAGTATGGCATCGAGATTTTTGTTTATCTTTGGTTTTTTCAGGTGGACCAATGATTCTCAAATTGTCTCCTTCCTTTGTTTTCCTGGTCTGTCACCTTGTCAGTGAGATATTTTATGTTTTCTTCTAATTCATTAATTTTTTGACTTTGCTTTATTAATTCTTGCTGTTTTGCAAGATTATTGTCTTCTAGTTGCTTAATTCTGATCTTTAAGGACTGGTTTTGCTTTTCAGTTTGGTCTGCTCTGCTGTTTGAGGCTTCCAGCTGTTTCTCCAATTGGGAGTTCTTGTCTCTCAGACTGTTGATCTCTCTCTTGAATTTTTCCCCATTTTTCTTGCCAGAAGGTTTCCATCTTTTGGATAAGCTCCAATTTGAGTTCTTCCAGAGCTTGTGGACAATTTCCATTTTCTTGGGAAGGTTTTGATTTTGTTTGAATTTCATCCTCTTTTTTCCTCTGTAGCCTGGGTTTTCCCTTCGTAAAAGCTTTCAAGAACCACTTTCTTCCTGTTCTTCCTGGAGGGTTGGTCTTGGGCACAATGAGCCATCCCTTTGGTGGTTTTCCCTTTCTTTTTTAATCAGAAGTCTGAGTGAGGTGGGCAAGTTTTCTGTGGAGTTATGTGGCGGGGCTTTTGCCTCAGGCTGGTTCTGCTGCAGACTCCACAGTTTGTTAGCGTGCCCGTGGTCTGTGCTCTCCCGTGCACAGGGGTCTCCTGTGAAACTGCTCTGAGGGGTAGTTCCCTGGTAGTCCTTGTCAGTTCCCAAGGACCCTGGTGTGCCCCCCCCCCCCCCCTTCACTACAGTGAGGAGTGGAGCTTTTGCCTCAGCCAGGCTCTAGAGTCTCCTCAGTGTCCGTAGTTTGCAAGAGCACCCGCGGTCTGTGCTCTCTAGTGCTCAGGGGTCTTCTGTGTAGCCACTCTGAGGGGTAGTTCCCTGGAAGTCCTAGTTAGATCCTAAGGACCTGGGTGTGCCCCCCATTCACTCGCTACAGAGACATCCCTCGCTCACTTGCTGTCTCTGGTGAGTGCACTGGTCCTGACTCTGGTTCCCTAGGTGAGATGGAGGTGGGTAGTTCAGATCATGTTTGGGTGCGAGCTTTTTCTCCTTCTTATAGTGTGGAAATGCTCAAACCTCACGTACCTTCGTTGCTGCGCTCTACTGTAGAGTCCCTCTGTTCTTCCAAAGATGATTTTTCTGCTCTTTTGAGGTAGCCTGTTTCGTTGGGTGCTGGGGAGAGGAAGCGATTCGCATCTAGATTGCAGCCATGTTTACCCGGAAGTCTTGATATTCGTGCTTTGGAGGCCAAAGAGCCCTAATTGTATTTATTCAGGAAGTTCCTCTTGGGTTTTCTTCAAGATCATCAGTGAAGGACTGTTTGCTTCTCAACGTCATCACTTCTACATAGGGTTGATCTGAAGATCAGAGAAAATTGTCCTTAGGTCAGCCCTCGGTTTTCTGCTTGGTCTCTTTCTCCCTGTTGCTCCTGGTGTTGCCTGATGTAGCCAAGCAGAAGTCGTCTTACTTATGTACCTGACTCATCTAGCAAACTGACTGGCTCCATTTGTTTGGACCCTGGCTTTTCTTACATTGTTACATTGTTAGTATTTTAGTTTCAGTTCTCTCTACCCTCCTCCTCTCTTTTTCCATGTATAGTGGGGAGCTCTCTCGGTTTCTCTAGCCTTTTACTTTCCCTTTGCTTCAAGTTAAATATTATTAAATATAATACTTGGATTATTGAATATTAATTTTTAAAATTTAAAGTGCCAAAGTACATTGCTTTCCCAGAGAAGTCACAGCTATATCCCCAGCTCAGGGAAAAAGTAAGGAAGATGTCTTTCTCTTCCAGGAAAAAAAATGAAGTATTTTGTGTTTTTAAAAGGCCTAGGGAAAGTCTAGATGATTTTTGTCTTGTGATTTAAGAGCATAAAAATGAAAAGATACAAGTAAACTTAGGGTGGACTGTTGGATAGATTTCTCAATGAGAAATGATCCTCTGCCATCTTGGACTTGGAAACAGATGAGGCTGTGAATCTAGGGCTGAGAGGGACCTTAGACGGCATCTTCTCTAACTCCTTTATTCAGCAGACACCAAGGGGGAAGTGAGAGTTAAAGAAGGGCAGATGTCAATCCATGTCCCCTTCAAGGAGTTGATGTCCTAATGGGAAAGTTAATCTATACTAGTGATGGCGAACCTGTGGCACAGATGCCAAAGATGGCATGCAGAGTGCTTTCTGGGCACTCAGCCACCCCCATTCCTCATCCCCTCCTCACCCCCAGAATTTGCTACTAGAAAGGCAGAAGGATTCATGCAGAGCTACCCCCTACCCCCCCCCCCCTGCCCTTTGCCAAACAGCCCAATGGGAGCACTTGGGGGAAGGTGGGTGGCTCACAGGTGGCAGAGCTGGAGGGGAACAGAGCCCTCTTCTATTCGTTACATGTACTATTAATACCATCATCAAAGAAAGTGGGAATGATGGAAGTTTAAGGCCTTTCTATGGGCAGCTACATGGCACAATGGATAGAGTACCAGGCCTAGAGTCAGGAAGACTCACTTTCTGGGTTCAAATGTGACCTCAAGATACTTACATTAGCTTTGTGACATACAAGTCTCTTAAACCTGCTTACCTCAATTTCCTCATCTGTAAAGTGAGCCAGAGAAGAAAATGGCCAACCACTCCAGTATATCTGCCAGGAAAACACCAGATGGGGTCACAAAGAGTCAGACATGACTGAAATGACTGAAAAACAACAGGCCTTTTTGAAAAGTAGAACTAGTATAAGTGTGACTTGAATATCTGTATGGTGAAATTGTCTTAAATGGCCCTTTTGGAATCAATGGTCATAGTCATTTCCTTGGCAATTGTTTGATTTTTTTTGGTAAACTCAGGTTTGACATTTTGCCAGTTTGGTTTTAACAAGGAAGAGATTAGTTTATAAATTTGCTTAGAGATTTCTGTTTATAGTGAAGGTAGTAGTGTAAGATTTTAAAAAGTAAATGGACCTCTGATTTGAATCTGAAATAAAAAATTTGTTGGCCAGCATAGTCCTCCAACTCCTTAACCCTGCTGTTTTGTAGTTGGTTTTCTGATTTCTGCTTTCTCAGGGATCCAGAAGGTCAGAGCAAGCTTTCCTGAGAGCAGTTTTATGCCTATTACTACTTTGGAACTTAGATTTGATTAGAATTTATTTTATTGAATTCCAAATGAGGAAAAGCAAGGATTAAAAAAATCTAAAATTCAATTATGACATTGTTGAGATCACCAACACCTCTTATACTTCATTTTGAGGGGGAAAGTGCTGTGATTAATGAAATGAAAAAAGCAGTATTTAGATTTTATTTGTTTCTATTAAAATTTTTTCTTTTCAATTTTTTTTCCATGTTCACCTGCTCCATGTTTTCTTCCTCCCTCATGCCTGCTCCCTCTCGAAGTTGACAAATAATTCTACTGGGTTATTCAAATATACAATATTTAGATTTTAAAAGACAGCTCTTTATCCTTTGAGGTGAATGAAACCATCTGAGTGTTGTAGGAAAAAGCCTTGGGCTCAGAGTGAAGAGAGACCTTCTTCTGAATCTTCTGTACACACTTGTGTGCTATTGGGCAGGTCATAGTTCCGAACCTCTGTTCTTACTTCTATAAAGTGGAACGGATGAGACTTGTAGTCCCCACCTTCCAGGACTGGAGATTAATCCAGTTGATCCCATTTTATCAATATGTTTGTGTTTAATGTCTTCTTAGTTAGGTCTTAGTGTCAGGAGGACCAAGAATAAAATAATTCGATCCAAGTGCCTGCTCTGACTGACTGAATGTCCTTTCCACGTTAAGAGCTGTTCTCTGCCTTCTCTTCTTCTCTCTCACTGTGGCTGTGTCAGTCCAATATTTCTTTTAGGTGAATGGAAGAATAAGTAGAAAAGCACTAATTAAGGGCTTACTGTGTACGTGGTGCTAAATGCTAGAGATGCAAAGCCAAAACCAGGATCCTTTCTGCTCCCCTTTCTAATCAGTGATAACTCACTGAGGAGGCCCAGGAAGCCCCGAGGATGCTGCAGCGCGTCAGGTGGCCATGTCTGGGGGCCTGAGGCCTCGTGGTCCTTCATGCGATAGGAAGGGCTGTCCTCGGCCACTGCTGCTCCTCCGAGCCATATCCTGGAGGGTCTTGGCGTGCCACGACGAGGAAGGTGGCCAGGAGACCTTTGGCTGGCATGAAACGAGGACTTGCGGTTCTCCCACGTTGCAGATACAAGGGGCCCACTTCTGGTCCGGAGAGGGAAGTGCGGAAGGGAGCTCCAAGGCCTTTGGTTTCCAGGCATGTTGTGAGAATCAGATAGGGTGATAAAGTATGGTAGGCAGCACAGACCAACAGAAAGAAGCCTGCTTCTGCTGTTAGAGCACTGGGTTCGAATTCTGCCTTTGGCACCACCAGCCTGGACACTGAACTGTCAGTTTTCTTATCTTGAAATGAGGGCGTTGGAGGTCCCTTCCCGCTAGACGTCGCTGGTGCTCTGTGAAACACTCGGCTAGCGTTCAAGGACTGAATGAATGCCAGTGCCTGTTGTCGTCATCGGGCAGTGGCCACTGTGGACGGAGGGGCCAGCCTTGGGCTTGGAAAGGCCTGGGTTCAAGTCCTGCTTCTGGCCCTGAGGAACCACGTGACTAAGAACAAGTCCCTTTTGGCCTAGTCTCGGGTTACTGTCTGAGATAATCCCTGGAGTAGATTGAATTCACAGGTTTGGTGTGAGAGCCAAAAGAAAAACAATCTCAAGTGCATTTAAGAGTGCTGGATAAGTTTCATCAATTACGTCTTACCATTGACTCATTGTTTGGCCCTAAAAAGGCGAGATTTTAGATGGAGACTTTGGGGTTTGGGTTTTCATGAAGTGACCGAAGCCATTGCTGGGGGTGTAGGATTTGGGGGATGCCCTAGGAAGGCGGGGGGTCATGTCCCGAGGGCCAGGCCCCTGGCCAGCCTTCTGGAAGGGCTGCTGCGTTACAAGCGGACCACCTGGCATTTGCCTCTCCCCCCCCCCCCCCCCCCCCATCTGTGCCTTCTCCATGTCTCCACTTTTCAGATAGCTTACTGAACCAAGGCGTGCCGTGCTGTGACTTTAGTAGGCTGTGTTCTGCTGGCAGTAAGTTAGTAGGTTCAGTCCAGGCACACTGGGTCACCTTAGGCGCTCTTGAAAACAAAGGCCTTTTGAGGCAGTTGGGATAGCGTGAAGAACGGCTTCCGAGGCCACGGAGCCAGAGTTCATCTCAGCCCGTCCCACCCGGCCTGAGCATTTCACAGACTAGAGAGGTGAAGTGATTTCTCCAGTCACACTCCATAAGGGACAGAGGTGGGATTTGAACCCAGGTTCTCTGACTCCAGAGTCAGTTGCCTCTCAAGGCCTTAAATGAAATCCTCCTTATCAGGTCTCTGTCCCTTCTAGTTTCTGCATAAAAGATTTCACAGTGTTTTCTCCATGTAAAGAGGTGGCACCATACTATTGAGGTGACATAAATTTTGTCACTGTTCATGTTGTGCTAGCTGTGACCCAGAAGCGTTCGTCCTCCCCCTTCCTACTCCTTTATCATTTTCTGCTTGCTCTACATGTGGCTTAGGGAGGTAATGGCCTGGTCTTTGTATTCCCGTATGCTTTAAGGCAAAAGAGATTGAAAACTTTGCTTGTAAAATAAATAAATTAGGATTGCTCATTCGATTTGCAGAAGGATTAACTGTTGTTGCTTTAAATTGAATTCCTTAGGGTACCAAATCTCTGGTTTTATGTTACTGTTAGACATAGAGGGGTTCATGCGTGTGTAAAAAATGGCCATTTCGGGTACAATGTGGAATTTTTTTTACATGTGCATAAAGATGTCGTCTTTGACAACATGAGGAACAGGGAAATTTGTATTGCCTGATAGCACTGGAATAACCTCTATCAGATTTATTTGCAGATTGGGGAAGGGAGAGAAGAAAGAGAGGAGTGTTAGATTGCAACAGGTTGGGGGTGGGAGGGATGTATGAATGCCCTGAGTAGAGAATGTTGTATTTCTGTAATAGATTCCTTTCTTTCTTCTTTTTTAAACTGACTCATGCCTTTCATTTTTTTAATTACATGAAGAAACCATTTTTTAGCAGCTACTTTCTGATTTTCTCTCTCTGCTCCCCAAGCAACAAACAGTCTGATTTAGGGTATTCCAGTGTTGTCACGCAGTAAAAATGGGATCTCATCTTGTCTCTCCGTTGGTCACTTGGTATGACCACAGAGGCGAGCTGCTGCCAGCCAGGACCTCTTCCTTTCCTTTCCGAGTCTTGGCCATCCTGTGGCACGTGCGGAGACCGTCCTTAGCGTTGTAGAGGTGGAGGGCTTTGCCCGTGGGGCTGAGGGGTGCAGCCTTGACATCGCTTTCATTTCCAAATCTATTTGCACCTTCTCCACTACCCAGCAAGCTTAAGGACGAAGAGGGCTCAGTGGCTTTAGCCATGTCGGACAAGCCCACACAGGCGAGCACCTCGTACTCATCTGCCTTCCTGTGCGGCTTGGAATTCTTCACCGGAGTTTCTTACGGTGCCGTCACAGGCCGTCCTGAGCGTGTCCTACTGGGCTTAGCCTTCCTCCCGCCAGCAGGCTCCGCCTTGTTCCGAGTCTGGCGCCGTCGTGAAGCTTCTGGCCTTGTGGGGCTGGCTGTGTGTCGCTCTCCTTGGGCAGAGAGCCACGAAGAGACTTGGCAAGGATTTGGAGCAGGCGTAGGGATTGCCGCGCCATAGCTAACAGCTGGCGTCCTCTGCCGAGTTGTGATCCGGACTCGCGGTCTTCCCCCTTCTCGGCCCCTCGCCTGGTTCCCGGCGCTTTTCCCTTCTTGCTTTCTGCCCGTTTGGAGAACGAGCCTGGTGAGGAGCATCTTGTGCTGGGACACAGTCACAGCGGATGGCGCGGCCTCCCCCCAGCGAGCTTCCACTCCGAGGGGGAGGCCTGTAAGAGAAGCCTGGCGGGCACCCAAAGTAGCCGGGGGGAGCTTAGCCGTCGCGGCGCTCCGGAAAGGCTTCCGGCGGCGGCAGAGAGCCTGAGCTACTTTGGAAGGGAAGAGAAGGGCCCTGCGGCCGGGGGAGGGGGCGCCCTCTGGCCGGTCCACCTGATCCCGGCTCGAGGCTGGAGAGATGGGTCAAGGCCAGATCACGAAGCGCTTTAAAAGCCAACCAGGAGTTTACAGGAAATCTTGGACGTAGTAGGAAGAATCGCTTGACTCGTGCTTAGATCTGTACTCGAGGAAGGCCGCTGTATAGCGTTCACGTAGGTGGAGTGGGGAAGCCTCCAAGACAGGCGGGAGAGAATGAGAGCACGCGCTGGCCTTGCGAACCCGAGATAGCGGGAAGGGGGACCCCTGACAGAAGTCGGGCCGTCTGGAGCGCAGACGAGGGGCACGAGGCGAGCTCCCTTCTGGATGTGCTGAGGACCCTGGAGCTGCCGTGTCGTCGTGGAAGACGCAGCATAGAAATGAGGGTCAGCGCCCTGGAGGCCAAGGCCGGACCAGACAAGCCGGGGGGGGGGGGGGGGGGGGGGGGCGAAAGGATTAGACCGCTGCGCTTTGCCAAAGACGGTGATCTCTGGAGAGGGGGTAGAATATGTAAGCTGGCTCGTGGGGGAGCAAGAGAAAAACCTCCGCGTGCCTGACAGCCACGGTTGGCTCCCCCCCCGCCCCCCCAGCACTTTCTGAGGAGCCTCGAAAACTAGGAGAGGGGCTGCAGGCCGCACACGGGCACGCGTCCCCCCGGTTTTGGAAAGGGGGAGAGGATGGCGTCTGCCAACTCGAGGTTGGCGGGCCCGAACGATTTCCAGCCAAATTACGGAATGAGTGAAGAAAGGGGGGCCGAGGGAGCAGCGTCTGACAGGAAGCCGGAGCCCAGGGTGACCCGCTTTCAGGAGGGACAGGTCCCAGCAGAAGAACCTCCTTTCTGCTCTGGACCCAGGGATCAGCCTGGCAGGGGAGGGTTTGGTCTGAGGCCCTGAAGGAAGAGCTTGCTGAGCACAGGACGATGGCTTTAGAGCGGGAAGGCCCCTTTCTGGGTCATCCGGACCCTCCCTATAGATGGGGGAACCAACGGGGTCCCACAGCTAGCACCGGAGTGAGGGGAGCTGCCGCCCCGGGCTCACTGCCTCCTGCCGGCCGCTCTCCTGGGGCCCACAGGGGGAGAACAGTGGTGGGGCCGGGGGTTCTAGAGTATCCCGCAGGGGGTGACCTCGGGAGGTCCCCGGGGTGGGACGAGGCCGGACGGGGACTCGCTGGGAATAGTGTTGGGGATCCCGCCGTGACTGCGTCGGTGCCCTGGGAATCGGCCCGCACTCTCTTGATCGTTTCCCGTCTGTTTCCCCAGGTCTCAGCCCATCTCTTCTCCAGCCATCTTCCACTTCGGCCACGCGGAGACGCTGCTGCCGCTGCTCTCCCTCATGGGCTACTTTAAGGACAAGGAGCCCCTGACCGCGTACAATTACAGGGAGCAGACGGGCCGCCAGTTCCGGAGCGGCCACATCGTGCCCTACGCGTCCAACCTCATCTTTGTGCTCTACCATTGCGAGCGGGCCGAGACGCCCGCCGGGCAGTACCAGGTGCAGCTGCTGCTGAACGAGAGGCCGCTGCCTTTCGTCCACTCGCCGGACACCGTGACGGCCTATCAGGACCTGAAGGACCACTACAGGGACATCCTGCAGAGCTGCCGCTCGGACCAGGAGTGCGCCCTGCCCGGCATCAACATCACTTCGGACGAGCTGTGAGCGCCGTCGGAGCCGTCGGCCCGTGACGCAGGCAGGTAGAAGTTGGCTGCGGAGCTGGGGCTGGGGTGTGGGCAGAGAGCGCGAGGAAACCGCGCTGAGCGCGCGGGTCGGTGGCAAGAGCGACTCCCCGCTCTCAGCGCGATCTAGACTGGTTTGTGAGTTGGCTCAGCACGCCACTGGGAACTACCCGTCATGAGACTGTCTCTCGGGCCGGAGGCAGGCGAGTCCGCAGAGGCTCGTCCTGGATAACGCTTTGATCAGAAAGGGGGCCGCTGGGACGGCGGCTTTCTGGGGAAGATGGCTGGCCCCTCCATTCCTGTCCTGACTACGCTTACATTTGGAATCATGGAGGAAGGAGCGCGTTGGCTCCCGCTCCGTTCATCATGGCTGTGATCATCCTTATTCGCATTGTATTTTCAGTTGGGGCTCGGCCCTGCCTGCCAAACTGTCGTCATCCGCACTCGCTTCGGGATTCTGATGCTGCGCTGAGTAGCTGGGAGAGCGTTTGTGTTGGTGATGATGGCGGCGAGGACGGCCCGGACCCCGGGGCAGCCTCAGTCAGAGGCGGGGTTCTGCTTTGTGGTCTCCTTTGGTGCGTGCTCCGAGTGCAGGGCGGGGGGTGGAGCTCCAGAGCCTCCGCTGCCACGCCATTCGATGGGGTTAGAGGCCGCGGATATGGCGATAGAGCGTTTTGTTAGCCTTGTTGGATTAGGTGCAGAAAACCAGGACTAACCCAGATCTCATGGGGGAGGGAACAATCAAAGGAAATCGTACTGCAGACACGCACGGATTCCCCCCAGACGAGGGGTGTCTAACGGGCTGGCCCCGGAGCCTCCTCACACCTGGATCCTAGTCTGGGGGCAGGCGCCGACGGAGCGCTTCCTGGGTGCCAGACGGGCGTCGGGTGGAAGCAGCCCTCCTTACGGGGAGCCTCCATTCTCATGGGAAGGCAGGGCAAAAAAGAGCTGGGGACCGGCCTTCCCCCGGGTCCACCGGACCCCCCCAGGGAAAGGGAGGCTCTTGTGGCTCCTCCAGACCCCGCGGCACCGCGTGAGTGAGAAGGGTTTGTGTGTGCAGAACACCTCCTTGGCCCTCCCCACGAGCACCCGGAGTCCAGGCACTTCCCGGTCTCCGCTCGGCGCTGCACACTCATCCTGACGGTCAGGGGCGTTAGGGATGTGGGAGGCGGGCAGCCAGGGAGCCCGAGGGCCGGAGAGAAGCATTTTCCCGTTAAAGCCCTGCTCGTGGGGCCTGCCCTGCCGAGGGCGTTTGCCTACAGACGGACCGACGGGCCCTCGTGAGAGGCGGCTTTGGTCACCCGGCACGGACTGCCTTTTAAAAAATTAGGTTCAGAGAAAAGGATCTATGGGGGGTCCCAAAGAAAGGAAATTCCAGAATGATTCCTCCAGGCCCCTCAGTGGCACAGAGGTGTGGCCGATGGCTCTAGGTGCCTGTCAGGGGCTGTGGTGGTTAGCGCTGACGTGCAGCTGTACTTCCAGACTGGAGGCTGGCCAGGGTGGGTGGGGTAGGCCCAGCCGAGCCTTCTCACACGTTCCCTGAAGCTGTCTGAAGGGGGGCCCAAAGGAAAACAGCCCGCTGCCCCTGATGGGCCATTCTGTAGAAATCCAATGAATTTAGCACTTCCTAGTAAGTTTAATCAGGGAGAAAAATGGAGAATGATGCATAATTGTTTCAAAATAGACGGACAGATCTGTGCTTTCCTAAAATCCTCGGACCAAGTATGAACTTGGGTCTTTACACCAACTTTGGCTAGATGGGATGACCCTGGAATATTACTAACCCTCTAAAGTGAATTTACTGAACTCAAGAAAATGAACCAAAAAAGGACACTTTGTGTACGAGTTCTTTGTCCTTAGGGCCCAGTAGGACCAACAAAGCATGCTTGCATTCATTAGCCCCCAAGATCCTGGGGGGGGGGGCAGCAGTTAGCTGGCCCTTGTTACTGAGGCCTCCTATTCTAGGAAACTTGGGGGATTCTTGGCTGTGGTGCTATTTCTCCTTCCTTTCAGAAATGACTGAAGCTAAAATATTTTTTGGTGAAATTTAATGGCAATACATAAAAGTGATCTCTGGGCTTGTCAGAAGCAGGCCATTTATGTGACAAGAGAGACTGAGTGTGACCCTACGGACGTGCTTTTGGAAATGCTGTTGGGTTATCCATTGGTCTCTTCTAGTCACTGTCCACATCTCTGTCTAGTGCAAGACTGAAATGAGCTGGAGTCATAAACAATGAAATACAGTGTACTGTTTACCAAAATAGCAAAACTTGGGGTTTTCCGTGTCTTATACTTTGAACTTGCTGTGCAGGGAACAGTCATTTGGTGTTTACTTTGTGTTTAAGCTTTAAGTTTAGCCTTCCCAGTAAAATGGAAGTATATGCATTTAGAGCAATTGGGTATTTGGAACTTTGCACAGGTCCAGATCACCTTACTGTCCTGGAAAGCTTTTTAGAGCACTTGATACTATTTATATGTGATTTGTGTGATTGGAATTGACAGTCTTTAAGCTTGAAAATAAAAACTCCTTTTGGACCTCATTGGTTGTGTCTCGTCACTACCCACCCGAAGTCACCCCACTGTAAGAATTAAAATTAATGTCAATAATGAAAATGTTATATTTTTGGAGATTTATTAATGATCATTAAAAATCAAGGAATAAAGAGGATGCAAAATAAAGACCAAGTGCCCATGGCTGATTAGCCCATTTAAAATCCCCACACTTGGCTTACCACTGTCACCGCATGGGCTGCAAGCTCAAGAAAGAGAGGCCCAAGAGGACCACCCACTCACTAATATCCTCTGTCTACAGGAAGTACGTAACAACAGGGAGTCAGTGGGCTCCTGGGAAATGTAGTTCTTTTTTTGGGTAACAGATGTTCAATTATACATTCCCCCCACTCCCTGTGATCCATGGAAGACTAGTCTCTCCAATGGATCTTGTAAACATAACCAACCTTGAAATTACAATGATTTGGGGGTAAAAGGAAAAGAGAACAAAAACAATGATTGCTAGGCACATTGACAAAAAACCAGTTGGGGGCAGTCCCCTTTGGCATAAGAACAAATGCATTCAACCCCACACAGTTCAAATCACCACATCCCAAAATTCATTCAGGATGTTCTGGTACAGTGTGTGGTCTGTGCAGAGGCATCTTCATGGTGTCTTTTCCAAATAGTTCACTCTCTGGATTTGGAGAGTTAGCATGTTTCTTAACCTAAAATTACTCTCAAAAGAATGTAGACTTTGCATTTTAGAATAATAATACATTCCTCCCTAAAGAGGGTGTTGGAAAACATAGGGATCACTTAGGGATGCATGGCTGAGTTATGAGGTATATGAATCAATTGACAAGAGAAAACCAAAAAAAAAAAATTCAAATAAAAGAGAAAATAATTTGTGGATGAAATATAGATCATCAAAGTCTTATGTGTAGAAATTCTAAGTAAAAAAAGCAATAAATTTATAACAGGTCCTTGAATTGGGGCCTAATTAATTTCTATCCCACGAGTCTGTAGGACAAAATGCAGTCATATTTCAATTACCCATTTGCAGCCAAGACTATAGGAAGTTACCATACTATAAAAGAGAAAAGGGACTAGATTATAGGAGCAAGTGGGAGCCAGGATGGAGCCAGAATAATCGATGTCATGTAGTGTGTGGTACAAGGAAGACCTACATTTAACATATGTAAACAGCCTCGAGTCTCACACATGATTAATTCCTTGCACTTTTTACACAGAATGTCATCAATCCATGTAGGATTGTTTTAGTCTCTTTGACCTGGAACCATGCCAGTAGCTTTGTGCTTCTTTGGCACTGTGCAATGACTCTTTTTGTATTCCCTTCTCCTAGAATCAGACAGAATCATTAAGCAAAGTCCCACAATTTTTTTAGACAATCAGTGGCATCATATTTATAGTCTTAAGCTTTTTGGGTATGCATTGACATTAGTGCAAATGTATTTTTAAACTTGTATTACTGCAAAATAAAAAAAGTTAAAGAAAATACTGATGACATGTGCTTCAAATACAAAAAGAAAAAAAACTCATACTATATTTCACATCAAAGAAAAACAACAATAAAAGAGTTTTAAAAATAAAAAATAAATAGCTTACAATCATTGACACACTGTGTCAGCTAAGGAAAGGTAGAATACAAAGGTTTCTAACCCAAAAAATGAAATCCGTTTCCTTTTCAAACTTGGCCATGATCCACTGTTTCCAAAGTAACAGTTTTTATAAAGAACAATAGTACAACATGTAATAAACATTCAAGAAATATTAGAATCCCCAAAATTGAGTCCATTTAATGACAATAGCAAACAAATCCACAATCATTAGGTTTCACATGAGTGTTGTATGACATTTAAAACTAATGGGTACTTGTCACAAGTTTTTCAGGTGTAGCAATTTTTCAACCTTGGCTGATATATTTAAAAATCTATTACTGCCATCATTACAAAAATGTGGCAGAGGAGTCTTAAGAAAAAAATAAAACCTCTGTTCTCTATTGGGTCTAAAAATGTCACCAATTATAGACCATTCTGGTGGAAGGGTATATATAATAAGCTGAAGAGTTACAAATGAGAGATGCTCCCTCTTGGGAACCATCCAGGGGTACCATGCCCTGGGACCAACTTCCCAGTTCCTTTGGTATGAAGCTGTGATGTCCCATCCATTCACATTTTTACAAATGTGGGAGATGGATATTATAATTGTACTTCACTTCAGCTGCTAAAATGGACCCTTTATCTCAGTGGATTGAGAGCCAGGCCTAGATATGGGAGGTCCTGGGTTCAAATCTGGCCTCAGACACTTCCCAGCTGTGTGATCCTGGGCAAGTCCCTTAACCCCCATTGCCTAGCCCTTACCACTCTTCTGCCTTGGAACCAAAACACAGTATTGATTCCAAGACAGAAGGTAAGGGTTACAAAAAAAAAAGCCTCAGAAGTAAGCAAAATGATCAGTCAGTTGTTAAAAAAATTTTTTTAATCATGTCTAAAGACCCTTTAAAATCAATTTGAGATATTTAGCTTATTAAATTTACCAAAGGTTGTTACCCAGGTTGATGGAGTCCATCCATCATCTGTATGACAGTTTACAAAGCCAAAATGGAAGAAAAAGCTGTTTTTATATGGACTTATTCAATAATATTTGTTCAGTATAGTTATAGGGGAAAGGTAATAGAATATATCAGTATTTGAAATACAATAGATTAAACTGATTCAGTGTAACCGAATAGTATTGAATATATTAATATATGAACTTAAAACAAAATTAAATCTTACAGCAGACAATCAGCAAAATGCAATAAAATACAGAGGCTTTCACAAAACAATGTAGTCTGAAAAAGCTTAAAAGTTTCACCTCCAGTCTCTTTAAAGTTCCTTTCTCTTTCCGTTCAGATTCCTATTGTCAGATTTTTTTGGCTCTCCCCTAGTGAGGGAGAATTCCTCGATGAACATGGTGAGGAGGAATCCCAAATTGAATGAATCTTAGAGAATGGGCAGGCCCAAATGGCAAAAGGTTGTATTTCTCCCCTGAATCTCAGGCAAGATAAGTGAAAGGATCAAAGTTCTACCAACTCATGAGGGGTATAAGCTGTTGGAAATAGGCACGGTACTGCTCATTCATAGAGTATGCCATGCTTATAATTTACTTCCTGTTTGGAAGAGTAAAAACTTCTCTTCCCCTTCCCCCATGAGAAAAAGGTGCTAGGGAACAGTTTGGTTCCCCAGCCATGTGAAGAGGGAGTTAGGAGGCTAATTGGTTGCCTAAAGAAAATACACCCCAGTTTTTACCAGGTACCCGGAGAGCGACTCCAAGTTTGTGAGTTCCAAAGATATAGCAGCACTTACCAGCAGGAACGAAGTCAGGGCTGGAGCCAAAGACAGAGCAAGCAGGATAGGCAGCAGCAACCAAAGGCAGCAACGAGGAATGAGGAACATGGGCTCAAGGAGATGGCCAAGAGAAGAGGCTTATCTCTTCTCAGCCAAGAGTCCCTGGCTAAGTTCCTGAAATTAGTGGTAACCAGTAGGGAGGGCAACCAGAAAAAAAATTGGGAAAGAAAAAAAAACAATAAATAAACTGGCAGGAGCAGTTCATGTAAAGAGTTCAGAGTTCTCTTGGAGTTCAAGAGGAGGGTGGGGTGGTGAAAAGCCTTGGCAGGAGAAATGTGGCTTAAAAAATTTATCTAGGCTATCTTAACAAAAAAATTGAGGGTTTTTCTCATCCCTTATGATTGCCAAAAACTGTAAAAATTAAAATTAATGTCAAATAATAAAAATGTTAAATTTTAAGAAATTTATTAATAATCATTAGATATAAAGAGGATACGAAAATAAAAAACCATTTGTCCATGGCTGATTAGCCCATTTAAAATCCCCAAGCTTAGCTTACCATCGCCACCATGCTGGCTGCAAGCCCAAGAGAAAGGGGGCCGTCCACTTGCTAATATCCTCTGTCTACAGGAAGTACATAACGACCCCTGGGCTCCCAGGAAATGTAGTTCTTTTTTTAGGATAACATTTTCAATTTTACACCACTTGCTGCCTCTGAGCTTCTCTTCCCTTTTCTTCTCTATTCTCCTGCCTTTTGGACACTGGGACAAGCACTCCAGGGATCCTTGTGATCCAACATGTTTTGGATAACACAGGCAGAGATGCACTGTATGGACGTGGCCTGTTTACAAAGGTAAGTGCATGGTCTGTCCCTTCACAAAAAAAGGGTGAAGGGAGAAAAGGGTGGCTGTTTCCCTGGACACATGGAGAAGAGATGATGCAACTGTTGTGTTTAAGTCTGGGTGGATAATAGACATTATTACGGCCTCTACACGTTTCACAGTATACTAGTGTGGTATTGTGAAACAGAAAATGCGAGATTGAGAAACAGGGAATTTGGAGAGACAGAGAAAGGGTTTTACCCTTGGCTTAGAGCATTTTTAAAATGGGCCACGTATGGGATTTCTGGCATGGTGAAGATGGGAAGTCAAGTGTTGAAACTCAGCAGCTTTTTCTCCGCTTTTAATTTGGCGTCGTGAAGTTTAGCCCCAATGACACTGTCAGGTGACCGAAAGAGAGCGGAGCCCCCAAAGCCTTTGGGTGGAACCTGATACAGGCCTGGGAACTCCTCGTCACCGTTGGTGGGGGAAAGAGCTAGATTTGGACAGTCCAGACCTGAGGCCGCCACCGTCCTTTGTTGCTTCATTGTTTCGGTCGCGTCTGACTCTGGGACCCCGTTTGTGGCGCCTTTCCTTCTCCGGCTCGTTTTGGAGTAGAGGCAGCGGAGGCCAGCAGGGTTCAATGTCCAGTGTCTAAGGGCGAGCATTTTCCTGACTCGAGGCCTGGCTCGCCAAACACAGCCACCAACTGCCCCCGGATGTCCCTCGAAGGCCATCCGTGAGAGTTAAAATAAAGGAGAGAGAGAAGGGCAGCAGCTTCTCTGCGGAAAGGCGCCCCTCAGTTCATCGACACGGCCGCGTGCTTGTAAAACAGCCTCAGACGTTCTCAAATTTTCCAGCCGGCGGTAGAGCCAAGACGGCCTCTTCCGGCCCCGCTCTGGCTAGGCGAGCTCTTAGACCGTGGCCTCTGCTGAGGCTTTCTGCTGTGGAGGCTTCCTCTCTGTCTATGTGTGTGCACGGGTGACTGTGCAGGCAGCAGAGCCAGGACGGCAGTGTCAGGCCAGAGGAAGGGACGAGGGAATGGGGGGAGGCTCAGCGGGGCAAGGAGGGGCAGGAATGGCAAGAAGAACATGAGAGGATTAAATGGGCTGATGAGGAAATGGGGGAACTCGAGGAGGCAAAGGGCAGGAAATGGGATACTTCAGGTGATTAAGAGATTAAGTTTGCTTTAGAGGTTCTCAGGAGCCGCAGCGGCAGCTGGGCTGTAAACAGGCCCCAGATGGAAGGTTTCAGCTTCGGCCCCTGCCCGGTGACTCTTCCTCTAGGTGGGGAAGTGAAAGGCCTGCCGGCGAGCCTGGGCCAGAAGGCAGGAGGAGACTTGGGTCGGGCTTCTGGAAGGTAGAGCCAGCGGGATGGAGAAGGCAAGGAGGCTCCGCGGAAAGCGAGCGGAGAGAAGTGGGCGCCTGGAAACGGCTGAGCCTCTTCCCGAAGAAGGGCCGCTCGGAGGAGGAGGAAGCCGCTCATCGGCCAGACTGCCAAAGCATCTTCCGGCGGGGTCAGAGGGGGCAGGGATTCCTCCCCTACCTGGAGGTCTGTCCCTCTTCTGCCCTGGAACCGAGGCGGTACCGGCTTTAAGGCAGATGGTAAAGGTTTGCTTTTCAGCGGCAGCCCAGAAGGAAGCCTTGTTTATTGAGAAGACAGCTGGCCGGACTGACGCGGAAGGGGGAAATCCAGAAAGCAGAGGAAGAGGAAGCATTTGGGTGAAGACCGCAGGATGGAGGAACAAATGATTCCTTCACGGGAGGATACACGGTGGGCCGGCGATAGGGGACGTCCATCATCCAGACCCCTTCCGAGGCCTTCAGGAGGCCCAGCAGTCAGAGAGGAGACGCTGTGCCGTGTCTGGCCTCGAAGCTGAGCAAGCCCACGTCCAAAAGAAAGTGAGAGAGCTTTAAAACCAAGGCAGCCCAGCTCCACAGCGTCCAGAATCTCCCAGAAATCCGGGCCCAAATCCCCCTTCTAGACGATTTCCTGACCCAAAGCAAAAACAGAACAACCCGCACCTTCCATCTTAGACTCTGTCCCAAGTGGGCACGTCTGGGCAATGGGGGTGACGTGGCTGGGGAGGGTCACCCTGCTAGGAAGGGTCTGGGGCGACATTTGAACCCAGAACCCTCAGCCTCTGAGCCTGGCTCCCCATCCACTGAGCCTCCCAGCTGCCCCGATTCCCTCCTTTAAAAAGAAATCGGTGCGTTTGTCCTTGTCCAAACTCTTAGGCTTTTCCCTTTCTGGCGTTCTGTTGGACGACTTGAGCAGGATGAGGCTGTCGGAGCCTTCTGGGTCTGATGGGCCCCTTTAAGCCACGTGGGAAGGCACGTGTGAACCCAGTGGAAGTGGAACCTTGGAAAACAGCCTAAATCAATTCATGAGGATGTTCAAATACAAACAAGTCAATGAGTGAAGTCTGAGGAGCTGGCTAGGCGCGCCTGTTCCTGCCAGGCAGAGGAGAGGCTCAGAGTCCTTGGCTTCGCGGTGCGTTAGAATCCCGTGTCACGTTCTCGAGGGGCAGGGCTTGGGTGTTTGGGTCTAGCCACGCCCTCCTCCGGGTTCGGGGACTTCAAGCTAATCCGCGTTGGCCCGGCCAGTCGGGACAGGAAGTTATTGTGGCCGGCCCTGACTGCTGGCCTGCGCATGGGAAGTGCTTTGTGTTCTACGGCAAGCCGTAGGGACGCAGCTCTTTGGGAATCGGTCGGGAAGACGGAGACGCGGAAGGGCCGTAGCTGGATCCCGGAAGAAGCTGAGGAAGTATTTGTTTTCTCCTAAAAACCTTCTTTTCCCCCAATTACGTGAAACAATTTTTGACGACTGTTTTCTGTTGTTTTGGATTCGGATTCTCTCCCTCCCGCCCTCCTTCTTTCCCCGTCTCTTCTGCGGGGCACTAAAAGGTCTGGGTGGGTTTTCCAGGGCTTTCGTGTAAAGCGTTTTCCCGTGACTCGTAGCCCACACCAAGAGACACTCCTGAGTGCCGCCGGTGGAGGATGCGCTCAGGGCTCTCCTGGCCCCCGGTCGCTGGTCCTTCCCAGCGGATGTCTCTGTTCTCTGGTTCGGCTCCTCCACGTTGCCTCCCTTCGGAGAAGTCTCTTCTGATTGGTCTGAGCTCATCCCCTCCGTCATTCCTCAGTGACCCACGTGCTCAGCCGCTTCCCAGTGGACGGGCAGCTCCGTTTCCAGGGCTTTGCCGCTACAAAAAGAACTGCTTTTCTTGGCACAAGGAAGTCCTTTCTCCCTCTTTGATATCCCTGGAATACAGAGCAGCGACGGGTGATCTCCAAGATGGCTCTTTCCAATGGCAGCTCCCCCAACGGTGTATAAAGCGCCCCAGCTCTCCCACGTACCCACAAGCATTTATCCTTCGCCCCTTGGCTTCTCCTGAGCCAAGGAAGGGCGGAGCTCGTCTTTACGTTGTTCTTTGCCTCCGTAGCAGATAGTTTACTGTCTCGGGACACGGGAGGGGGAGGAGGCCAGAAGCAGGGAGGGAACTTGGAGTTCAAAACGTAGAAAACGAATGTTTAAAAAATGGGTTTTTCATGTCAGAAGGGAAAAAACAAAATGTCATGTTCTTCCATTCAGTTGGCCTGATCCCAGGGCAAAGCTGTGACTCACTGCAGTGCTTCGGCAGGTTCTTCACACCTATTCGGGCCTCGGTGTAAGATCAGTTGTCTGTGGCCTCCCCATGTTCAGTGAGGCGCCCCCCCCCCCCCACTCTCTTTCCTGCTGGCCTCCGTCATCCTTGGCACTCCTACAGGAGACCAAGCTCGAACTTGGAACATGGCGGAGTCAGGACTCGTCCTCCCGAGTGTGGATCTGGCCTGGGACAAAAGCTGTGACGCTGGGCCAGTCACTGTGCCCTCTTTGCCTCCTCTGTAAAATGAGCCGGAGAAGGGGATGGCCAACTCCTGGATCTCTGCCGGAAAACGCCATCGGAGGGGACTTTGGAGCCTGTGGCCTCCTCTGATAACACACCAGCAGCAAAGCCCTCCGAGGAGAGGCGACCTTCTGGGACAGCCCAGGCCCCTCGGCACAGTTCATGCCCAGGTGTGCCTCTTCTTCGTGCCCGTTGGGCCTGGTTCTGTCCTCTGGGGCCCAAACCAGTAAACCAAACCCTGTCTCTGTGGAAGGCCCTTCAGCTAGTTGCATTTAGTCCTGTCCTTTTCTTTTCTTTTCTTTTCTTTTCTTTTCTTTTCTTTTCTTTTCTTTTCTTTTCTTTCCTTTCCTTTCCTTTCCTTTCCTTTCCTTTCCTTTCCTTTCCTTTCCTTTCCTTTCCTTTCCTTTCCTTTCCTTTCCTTTCCTTTCCTTTCCTTTCCTTTCCTTTCCTTTCCTTTCCTTTCCTTTCCTTTCCTTTCCTTTTCTTTTCTTTTCCAATTGCATGTACTAACAACTATCCACAAACATTTTCTGAACTTATACGATTCACAGGGTCTCCTCATGCCTTTCTTTCTCCCCTCCTGGAGATGGCAGGCCATTTGATTTGGGTCATACATGTACTATGCAAAACATGCTTTCATGTTCTCCATTGTAAGAGAACCCAAACCCCTAAAACTAAAAACACAAATAAACTAACGTGGAAAATGGCATGTTTTGATCTGCATTCCGACCGACGTGAGCAGCTCTTTCTCTAGAAATGGTTAATGGTATCCCGAGTCCCTCCGAATCATCCCAGATCACTGTATTGCTGAGAGTAGCTAAGTCTGTCCCAGTGGATCATCCCCCTCGTTGCAGTTCGTTACTGTGTGAGATGTTCTGGTTCTGCTGATTTCCCTCCGCATCAGTTCACAGAGAGCTTCCCATCTCTTTTTGAGTCGTCCTGCTCCATCACCACCACCCACCACAGTTCCTTCAGACTGTTCCCCAATGGACGGACATCCCCGCAATTTCCAATTCTTTGCCTCCACACAAAGGGCTGCTGTAAATATTTTTGTACAAGTAGAGCCTTGCCTCTGTGCACAGTTTACAGTCCTTTGGGCTTCTGCTCTTCAGACCCAACATCCTTTGTTCCTTTGCCCATTCATGCCTGCCATGGGACTCCACCTTCACACAGTCCTGACGGCTGGTTTTTGGATCCTTTCTACATTATCAGTGCCTTTCCTCAAACATGTTACCCAGAACCGAACACAGATCTCCAAGCACAACCGGGGCAGAGAACAGTGCCAGCTGAACTGTGGACACAATTTCTCTCCTGAAGCCAAAGATCCCATTATCTATTTTTAAAACTTTATTTAATTAATTTAGAAGATTTTTTCCATGGTTACATGATTTATATATTTTCCCTCCCTCCTCCTGGAGCCGATGAGCAATTCCACTGGGTTTTACATGTGTCATTGTACAAAACCTATTTCCATATTATTAATATTTGCAATAAAGTGATCATTTAGAATCTACATCCCCAATCCTATCCCCATTAAAAACCATGTGTTCAAGCAAATGTTTTTCTTCTGTGTTTCTGCTCCCACAGTTCTTTCTCTGGATGTGTACAGCATTCTTTCCTCTAAGTCCCTCAGAGTTGTCCTGCCTGGTTGCATTGCTGCTAGTAGCAAAGTCAGTTACATTCAATTGTGCTACAATGTATCAGTCTGTACAATGTTCTCCTGGTTCTGCTCCTCTCACTCTGCATCAGTTCCTGGAGGTCTTTCCAGTTCACATGGAATCCCTCCAGTTCCTATTCCTTTCAGCACAATAGTATTTCATTCCCATCAGATACCACAATTTGTTCAGCCATTCCCCAATCAAGGGACACCCCCTCATTTTCCAATTTTTTGCTACCACAAAGAGGGTGGCTAAGAATACTTTTGTACAAACATTTGTCATTATTATCACTTTAGGATACCAACGAACCCAGCAGTGGTATGGCTGGATCAAAGGGCTGTCTTTAAAAGCCCTTTGGGCATAATCTCAAATTGCCTTCCAGAATGGTTGGAAAAGATCGCATAATCTTAAGATTTCAAGAATGGTTCTGTGGCTGGTTCTGGTGGTGCCCACCTGAAGTCCCTATTGCTGGGAGGTGGAGGCTAATGGAGTACTGGAGCGGGAGAGTTCTGAACTCCAGGAGGGCTCAAACTGATCAGTATGTACCCTGGTTCTGGTGCCAATGGTGATCCCTAGAGCACTGAAGACTGCCAGGTTGGGGGTGGGGAAGAGAAAAGGGGAGGGGGAAGAGGGAGAGAACTTGGGACAAGGGGGAGAAGGAGAGGGAGGGGGAGAAAGAAAAGAGAGAAAAGGAAGTGGGTGGAGCAGAGAGGGGGAGAGAAGGGGAGGAGGAGAGAGAGGTGAATTGGGTCATTCACAAAGCATTCCCTCAGAGTAGCTGTCCAGCCTCAGTACTGAGGGGAAGTGCATCCCATCTGGAGGCAGCCTAGTTCACTCCTGGACAAGTGCCCTAGTTAGGCAGTTTTTGCTCATGCTCTTCCTCAGTCTCTGCTTACAGCTTCTACCCATCTCCTTTCATTCTCCCCTCTTCACCCCAGCAGAGCCCATCTGAACCTTCTCCATGGCAGGCCTTCAAGACTTGTTCCCCCTCCTGAATCTTCTCCTGGCTCGGCATACTTGGGTCTTTCAAGCAATCGTCATAGGGTGTCCATCCAAGGCCCCTCATCATCCTGGCTGTCCTCCTGTAGACCCTCCCCTCCCAGCTGAGTGTTGTCTCTACAAGTGAGGACAGCTGGCAGAGAGGAGCTGGATCCACATCCTGGCATTCCCTCTCTGTGCAACCTTAGCCATGTCCCATTTCTCAGTTTCGTAATTTGTAAAATGAGGGATGGGGCAAGAGGAGGACTTTCAAGTTTCCTTCCAGTTTCCAATCTTCTGGTCCCTTCAGGGAAGATGACCCTTTCAGTATAGGGAAGCAAGGTGGTGCTATAATGCACAGAGTGCTGGGCTTGGAGTCAGGAAGGCTCATCTCCCCACGTTCAAATCTGGCCTCAGATACCAGCTGGGTGACCCTGGGCAAGTCACTTAACCCTGCTTGGCTCAGTTTCTTTGTCTATAAAATGAACTGGAGAAGGAAATGGAAAACCACTCCAATATTGGTGCCAAGAAAGTCCCAAATGGGTCCCGAAGAGGAGGATGTAACCGAACAACAACATTCCAGGAAGACTTCACACCTTCACCCTGAGTGGAACCCCTGATGAATTTAGAGGTGGTGCAGAGGCACCTCCGGCTCTTTTCAGGAGTAAAATGAACTCTGTCCTTGCAGGCGAAACAGTGCATGGCCGAGGCCAAAGCTTATTTCAGTCCAGGGAGGGGCAAGTACGGCAGCTCCATATTGCTGTTTGATGAGTTCTGTATATAGGCCTGCGCCAAGACGAGGAAAGCACAAGAAAACATCTCTGAACACGACTCATAATTTAGCTACAAAAACATTCTCAAAGAGGTGGCTTTCAGCAAGCGCCTGAGTCTCTCCACTGAGGCGGACCCCGAAGGCCCAGGATCTTCTCTCTGAGCCTTCTTGGTGTTCCAGCTGGTCGCCAATCTGTTTGATTAATGGTTCGAGCTTTGCCGAGAGCCCCGAGGCAGAGGGGGGTTGATGAAGCTGATGTGACCGTTCTTGGCCTTTCCCCACCTTCTCCTCTAGCTATGCCAAAAGTGAGTCATTCCTATAGGTGCCATTCGGAGTAGTTATGCAATAATCCAAGCTACTACTGTTACTGTCTTAAAGGTTACAGAGAACACGGGTCATAAAAAGTCAATGAGGCCTTTGCTTGGTATAGTAAAAGAAAACGAACTCTGGCCCACGCTGGGATATGCAGCTGGCTGGAAAGGAAGATGGCGGTCCGCTCTGGTGCTAACCCACACTTGGGCACTGAAGGACTCGCGCTGCCTCACCTCTGAGAAGTTACTCGTGTTTTCAGGGATCCAGAGCTACAACCCCGTGTGTCCTCCCCCTCCAGGGATCCCCCAAACACCTGGGTCCCAAACCCCGGGAAAGTGCCATGATGCTGAGTCATGGAGTTTAACTACAAGTATCCCAAAGGGCAAAGAAGGAGGCAAAGGGGGAGAAAGTAGAAGAGGGCGTTAACTAATTAGAGGCGCTCTTGGTGTAAATGACGGGCTGTTGGGAAACGGAGGGTGATCCACAGATGGTCAGCCCAAGTGACTGTATCCAGCAGGCACTCAATAAATGCTCATCGAATTCATAAGCCGGTCACTCCTAAGCTAGTAGAAAGTCAGACGGACAGAACCTTTGGCTACACTGAGTGGATTCTCCGTGGAGAACTTCTGAAAGCTCTTATTAAAGCTTACTCTGTGCTAGGCACCGAGAGAGACAATCGCTGACCTCGAGGAGCTTTTACAGTCAAACAGGAAAAGCCAGCAAGGGTGGGGGCTTGTGGCGGGGAAGGGAGTTTGGCTCTGGGAAGCTCCCGGAATGATGGAGACGCGACAGGGCAACGGATTGCCCCTCTTTTCCAGGGGTAGAAGTGCATGGATTGCTATTTTCTGAGGGATGCCCATGGGCGGTGCTGGAAAGGTGGCCCAGGAGGGCATTCGAGCCCCGAGGCTGAAACTGCAGTGAGTGCCGGGAGGAAAGCTCGCAGGAAGGCTACCTGCGCAAGAATCGCAAGAATCGTGGTCTAGTTGCCCATGCTTACCAGCCCCCGGTGAAATCGTGGCTCCACCCCTGGGGCAAGGTTTCTCCAGGTGATAGGTTAAGCTGTAATATCTGTTTCCTCTTTCCAGAATGAGCTAGAAAAAGAGTCCTCCCCGCCGGCCAGGTGTTGGGAGGAATCCTTAGAATCTCGAGTGCTCTTCCCATCGGACTCTGGTTGTGAAATCCTCCTCTCACGGATGCTCGTTCCCGGCTGTGACCAAACAGGTTATGATCATGGCGTTGGGACACCTGAGCATTGCGGTGGGCAGAAGGGAGGCAGGAGAATAAGCAAGCAAGGCCAACCGAGAGGAGGAGGCCAGCGGGAGGGATGGAGGATGGAAGCCAGACGGTGCCATTGGATGGACGGAGGTCCGCTTTGGCCGAGTTACTTTGTATTCCGGGTGAATCTCTGGAAGTGTGCTTTGTCCTCTCGGGTTCTCTGCGGAAGAAGGCAAACAGGAAGGCGGGGAGGCTTTTGTTTTTTTCTCTTTGTATCTCCAGGGCTCTGCCCAGGCCCAAACTTTGGTTGCCTGAACAAATGGATTTTTCCGGATTCTTGAAGTCCTGGCCGTTGAAGTCAAGCGGCGCTGTGCTCTGCAAGCCCTTCGCAATAGTCAGCTCTTGTTAGATTTCGATGATCTTCGGGTATTTGAAGCCTGGGGGTTCCCTGGCTCTTGCTTCTCCTCGCTGGCCTGCAGGGCTTTACAAAACTCCCATGATTCTTTGCAGCCTCTAGGAAAGCGTGAAGAAAGAGGAAGGAGCTAGAATCTGCTCGGAGCGCCTCAGTTCCTCTGATAAAAGATGAGGAAGGAGAATGTTCTCCATCTCTTCCAGCCCTCCAGCTTCTTCTTTTAGCATCCCTGAACCTCCCAGATGCCCCTTAATGGTCATGGAGGTTGGGCTGATGCCTCCAGCTTTGTGCAAATGCCCCTCCCAACAGCCCTGTGGAATACTACTGGCATTCTCCCATTTTACAGATCATCAAATTGGGTCTCGGAGAGGGCAGGTGACTTACCCAGGACCACACAGCTAGCAGGTTTTGGAGAACATCCTCAAGCTGGCTATCAAGTATCTCCTGAAGCTCTGGCTCTCTCCTCAATACCTCAAGGCCTTTCTCATGCTTTGCCAGGATACTAAACCTCCATTTATTATTATTTTTTCATTTGGAATATCACTGACTTCCAAATGAATTCTGCTTCTGGACCTGAAACTGTTAGCCCTGGAGGAAGGGAAGATTAAGGTGGGGCTGGACATTAGTACTGAAGGACGGTGGGTACATGTTTCACCCTCCTCCCAGTCCTCCTCTGATGGCTCTCTGAGGCATGACAGAAATTCCAGGTTCTCTAAGTCTCTGGCTATGGAGTACAAACTCTGTGGATCCTGCCATCTTGGAAGGACCTCTCTGAGGACCCCCCCCAAGACTGAGTATAGAGAAGCACATTACCAGGGGAATGTATGTCTGGGCATGAGTTGGCATTCTTGGTTGTGGTGACCCCAAAATAATCATAATAATATCTAGCATTTATATAGGCTTTACCGTTTACAAAATGCTTTACAATCTCATTTTATGCTAACAACAACCCTGTGAGGTTAGTGCTATTATGATCCCTGTTTTACAAATGAGGTAGAAAGAAGTTAAGTGACTTGCCCAAGGTCTCACAACTACTTAGGATCTGAAGCCGGATTGGACTCAGGTCTTCCTAAACCCAGGTCTAGTGTTCTGAGGCTCCCTCTGGGGCCACCTTTATAAAAGAAAATGGCCCTCAGTCCCGTGTGGCCCTCTTCTGCTTATGCAGTGATGGTGGATGAGCAGCAGGAGAGGGTTTCGAGGTACCATTTTCAGTCCATCAGTTGACTTTCATGTGACAGCTGGAACTCTGTTGCAATAACCAAACAGGGACATGCCCTGCTGGGGGATGAAACATCTCAGACTCAGCCATCTTGTTATAACCCCAACCTCCTGAGAGGAGGAGGTTTTCTTCAAACGGTGGGAGACTCCTGGGTGGGTGCTCCTTGGGGGCACCAAAGAAGGAGCTGGTGTAAGCCCAGAAGCAGCACCTTTGGGAGGAGCAGAAGAAACACCCTCCGAGTGCTTTCCCCTCCACTCTGCTGTGGCCAAGAGGAGCTGTCATAGTAGAGGGACTTTTATCTGGGATCCATGAATTTGCTTTTATGGGAAAAAATGTGTTTATTGCAAATTTTATAAAAACAAGCATTTTCGCGTACAAAGAAAAAGATGGTGCATAAATGAAATCACAAATCTTCTATGTTTCGCTTACTCCTCTTCATATCTCCATCTTAAATCCCGCCCACAATGTCCCGGACCCTTCCTACATCACAGAAGTATCGTCCAGGAGACGGATATGTTCAAACAGAGTTTGGAGATAACATTCACAATTTATTCTTCCACAGTTACTTCCACAGTTGCGTATTCTGTTCCCTTGTTTCCACTCATGTCACTGTTCAATATCTTGTGTAGTTTTTTCCAAGTTTTTATTTTATTTTATTTATTTATTTTTTAAATACTCACCTTCCATCTTGGAGTCAATACTGTGTATTGGCTCCAAGGCAGAAGAGTGGTAAGGGCTAGGCAATGGGGGCCAAGAGACTTGCCCAGGGTCACACAGCTGGGAAGTGTCTGAGGCCAGATTTGAACCCAGGACCTCCCATCTCTGGGCCTGGCTCTCAATCCACTGAGCCACTCAGCTGCTCCCTTTTCCCAAGTTTTAAAGAAAATTAACCTGTTCATCGCCTGCAATGGCGCAGTAATATTCCATAACAATCACATACCACAATTTGTTTAGCTGTTCCCCAATCGATGGGCATCCCTTCAATTTCCAGTTCTTTGCCACCACAACAAGAGCTCCTAGAAATATTTTAGAAAATAAGGGTTCTTTTCCTTTTCTCCTGAGCTCCCGGGAAACCGATCGCATTTGCGGGGTTTAAGGGTCTATGTGGTTTTTATAACATCTTTTCCCACATCCCCTCCAACATGTGCCATTTTGTCCTTTTCTCACTGTAGCCGGCCTGATGGGTGTGAAGCTCAGAATTGTTTGGTTTGTATTTCTTCTAATCAGTAGTGATTTCGAACTTTTTTTCATATACCTACATATGGCTTTGAGTTCTTCATCTGAAAATTGTCTCTTCATTCTTTGACCCATTTATCAGTTATTATTCTTAAAAATCTGGCAACATCCTCTTTGTATTTAGTTATGAGACCTCTATCCGAAAGGCTGTCCCTTTCCCCGTTTTCTGCTTTTCTTCTCATTCTGGTGACATTTGTTGTATTTGCATATGGAAATGTTTTATTTGGTTTTGTAAAAAATGGCTACTTCTAGAATTTCTACTACTATATTCAATAATATTGGTGATAATGGACACTCTTGTTTCACTCCTGGTCCCCTGGGAAGATGTCTAGATTCTCCCTATTACAGATAATACTTGCTGATGATTTTAGGTAGACACTTCATATCATTAAACGTTTTTAAAATTAATTAATTAAGAATATTTTCCATGGTTACATGATTCATGTTCTTTCCTTCCCTTCTTCCCTCCCACTTCCTGTAGCCAATGAGCAATCCCACTGGGTTTTATTGACCAAGACCTATTTCCATATTATTAATATTTGCACTAGGGTTATCGTTTAGAGTCTACGTCCCCAATTCTATCCCCATTGACCCATGTGATCAAGCAGTTGTTTTTCTTCTGCATTTCCGCTCCCACAGTTCTTTCTCTGAGTGTGGAGAGCTTCTTTCTCATGAGTCCCTCAGAATTGTCCTGGATCACTGCATTGCTGCTAGTAGAGAAGTCCCTTATGTTTGATTGTGCCACCACTTCATATCATTTTAAGAAAAATTCCATTTATACCTATACTTTCCAGTGATTTTAATAGGAATGAATGTTGTATTTTGTCAGAAGCTTTTTATGCATCTGTTGATAATTACTTTTGCTACTGATGTTATCAATCATGTTGATAGGTTTCCTTATGTTAAACCATCCTTGCCTTCCTGGTATAAATCCTTTTTTGACACACTGTATTATCTGGATCCAAAATATCTAGTATTTTGTTTTGGATTTTTGCATCCATATTCCTTTTTTTCTCTGTTTTTGCTCTTCCTGATTTAGGTATCAGCATCATATTTGTCTCATAAATGAAGTTTGGTAAAACTACCTATTTGCCTGTTATTTCAAATAATTTATTCAATATTGGAATTACTTGTTCCCTACATGTTTTGCAGAATTTACTTGTAAATCTATGTAGCCCTGGTGCTTTTTTTCTTAGGAAGTCCATTTGTGGCTTGTTCAATTTCTTTTTTCAAAAGTAGATCTGTTTAGATATTCTATTTCTTGCTCTGATTGTCTAGGCAGTTTGTTTTTTTTGTAAGTATTCTTCCATTTCTCTTCCATTGCTAAATTTGTTTTCATATAATTCAGCAAAATAACTCCTAATAATTGTTTTAACTTCATCTTCATTGGAGGTATATTCACCCTTTTCATCTTTAATGTTAGGGATTTAGATTTTTTAATCATATTAACCAATAGTTTAAACCAATAGTTTATCAATTTTGTTTATTTTTTCACAAAACCAACTCCTAGATTATTAATTAAATGGTTTTCTCACATTCAGTTTTATTGATCTCATCTTTAAATTTCAGGATTTCTAATTTGTTGTTTAGTTATTAACTAAATTTTGTGTTAGTTAAATTTGTTCTTATTCTTGTTTTTAAAATTACATTCCCAGTTCCTTGATCTTTTCTTTCTCTGTTCTATTAATATAAGCATAAGTTTTCCTCTAATGACTACTTTTGCTATATCCCATAGGTTTTGAAATGTTGTCTTATATTATCATTCTCTTTAAAGAAATTATGTATTCTTTTTTTGATTATTCTTAATCCATTCATTCTTTAAGATTAAGCAATTTAGAGGGCAGCTGAGTGGTTCATTGGATTGAGAACCAGGGCAAGAGATGAGAGGTCTTGGGTTCAAATCTGGCTTCAGAAACTTCCTAGCTGTGTGACCTTGGGCAAGTTATTTTGACATGGGCATTGTACTCCCAGAAACTCGGGCAAACTATTATCAGGGAAATTCCTTTGCTCCTTTACATCCTAGTGACTCCTAACCCAAAACATCTGATAACTCCTATAAGACCCTGAGAGGATTCTCCTCCTTGGATTGTCCTTGAGATTTAAGATGGACAGGGAGATGCACCTCCGGGCTACACCTCGATACCATCCGGCTGTATCTCAGATGTCCATCTGTTCCCAAAAACTAAAGAATCTTTTATGAGGGTCATCCCCTATGTCTCCAGGCAGATCCCACTCAGATGATCAAACTCCTAACTGAATGCCTGACGGTTTATCACTCTACAGTCACGTCCTCACCATGACACATCTGTTGTAGAGAGTATGAAATCACCAGAATTGATGTCATCATGGGGACAGCTTTTCTATCCATGCTGTCTTCCCAAGGAGCAGCCTTCCATCTTGCTGTTCCACCTTTACTATCCTCCCAGCCATTCTCAACATTACTTTCTAAATTAATAAATTTCTCTTTATATTTTTAAGCTAAGTTTTGGACTCTTGCATTCTTGAAGAAAGGTATCCTTCCCAAATCCCAGGGGTGAATCTCTTCACCCCCCCCATAAAAATTTGACCCCCATTGCCTAGCCCTTACCACTATTCTGCCTTGGAACTAATAGGCAATATTAATTCTAAGATGGAAGATGAGGGTTTTTCATTTTTTTTATTTTTTGAAAATTTTATTTAGTCAATTTAGAACATTATTCCTTGGTTGCAAGAACATATTCTTTCCCTCCCTCCCCTCCCCCACTGCTTCCTGTGGCTGACACACAATTCTACTGGCTTTTATATGTGTCCTTGATCAGAACCTATTTCCATATTGTTGATGTTTGCACTAGGATGTTCATTTAGAGTCTCTATCCCCAATTATATCCTCTCAACCCATGTGATCAAGCAGTTATTTTTCTTCGGTGTTTCTACTCCCACAGATGTTCCTCTGAATGTGGATAGTGTTCTTTCTCATAGATCCCTCCAAGTTGTTCAGATCACTGCATTGCCACTAATGGAGAAGTCCATTACATTCGATTATACCACAGTGTATCAGTCTCTGTGTACAATGTTCTGGTTCTGCTCCTCTCACTCTGCATCAATTCCTGGAGGTTGTTCCAGTCTCCATGGAATTCCTCCACTTTATTATTCCTTTTAGCACAATAGTATTCCATCACCAACATATACCACAATGTGTTCAGTCATTTCCCAATTGAAAGGCATCCCCTCATTTTCCAATTTTTTTTTGCCACCACAAAGAGCTCAGCTATGAATATTCTTGTGCAAGTCTTTTTACTTATGACCTCTTTGGGGAACAAGCCCAGCAGTGCTATGGCTGGATCAAAGGGAAGACAGTCTTTTAGTGCCCTTTGGACATAGTTCCAAATTGCCCTCCAGAATGGTTGGATCAATTCACAACTCCACCAGCAATGAATTAATGTCCCCACTTTGCCACATCCCCTCCAGCATTCATTATTTCCATAGCTGTCATGTTAGACAATCTGCTAGGTGTGAGATGATACCTCCGAGTTGTTTTGATTTGCATCTCTCTGATTATAAGAGATTTAGAATACTTTTTCTTGTGCTTATTAATGGTTTTGATTTCTTTGACTGAAAATTGCCTATTCATGTCCCTTGCCCATTTATCAATTGGAGAATGGCTTGATTTTTTGTACAATTGATTTAGCTCTTTATAAATTTGACTAATTAGACCTTTGTCAGAGGTTTTTGTTATGAAGATTGTTTCCCAATTTGTTGCTTCCCTTCTAATTTTGGTTGCATTGGTTTTGCTTGTACAAAACTTTTTTAATTTGATGTAATCAAAATTATTTATTTTATATTTTGTGATTTTTTCTAAGTCTTTCTTGGTCTTAAAATCTTTCCTTTCCCAAAGATCTGACATGTATACTATTCTGTGTTCATCTAATTTGCTTATAGTTTCCTTCTTTATATTCAGGTTATTGACCCATTCTGAGTTTATCTTGGTGTAGGGTGTGAGATGTTGATCCAAACCTAATCTTTCCCACACTGTCTTCCAATTTCCCCAGCAGTTTGTTTTTTTTAATCAAAGAGTGGATTTTGGTCTCAAAAGCTGGGATTTTTGGGCTTATCATAAACTGTCTTGCTGAGGTCACTTACCCCAAGTCTATTTCACTGATCCTTCTTTCTATCTCTTAGCCACTACAAATTGTTTTGATAACCACTGCTTTATAGTATAATTTGAGATCTGGGACTGCAAGGCCACCTTCCTTCACATTTTTTTTTTCATGATTTCCCTGGATATCCTTGATCTTTTGTTCTTCCCAATGAACTTTGTTATGTTTTTTCCCTCATTCAGTGAAAAGGGGTTTTGGTTTTTTAATGGGTATGACACTAAATAAGTATATTAATTTGGGTAGGATTGTCATTTTTATTATGTTTGCTTGTCCCACCCATGAGCAATCAATGTTTTTCCAATTATTTAGATTTAATTTTAATTGTGTGGAGAGTGTTTTGTAGTTTTGCTCATATAGTTCCTGTATTTGTCTTGGCAGATAGATTCCTAAGTATTTTATAATGTCTAGGGTGATTTTTAATGGAATTTCTCTTTCTAATTCTTGCTGCTGAAATGGGTTAGAGATATATAGAAATGCTGATGACTTATGTGGGTTTATTTTGTATCCTGCAACTTTGCTAAAGTTGTTGATTTTTTCCACGAGCTTTTTAGTTGATTCTCTAGGATTCTTTAGACCATCATATCATTTGCAAAGAGTGATAGCTTGGTCTCCTCCTTGCCTATTTTAATACCTTCAACTTCTTTTTCTTCTCTAATTGCTACTGCTAGTGTTTCTAGTACAATGTTAAATAATAGAGGTGATAATGGGCATCCTTGTTTCACTCTTGATCTTATTGGGAAGGCTTCTAGTTTATCCCCATTACAGATGATGTTGGCTGATGGTTCTATTTTATTTTATTTTATTTTATTTTATTTTTCCCCCATTTGAATAGGTTTATTTAGTCAATTTAGAACATTATTCCTTGGTTATAATACTTTATTTCCTTCCCTCCCCTCCATCCACTCTTCCTACAGCCAACACACAATTTCATTGGGTATTACTTGTGTCCTTAATCAGAACCTATTTCCATGTTGTTGATGTTTGCACTAGGATGTTCATTTAGAGTCTACATCCCCAACTGTATCCCTTCGACCCGTGTATTCAAGCAGTTATTTTGCTTTGGTGTTTCTACTCCCACAGTTTTTCCTATGAATGTGGATAATGTTCTTTCTCATAGATCCCTCCAAGGTGTTCAGGATCACTGCATTGCCACTAATGGAGAAGTCCATTACATTCGATTATACCACAGTGTATCAGTCTCTGAGTACAATGTTCTGGTTCTGCTCCTCTCACTCTGCATCAATTCCTGGAGGTTGTTCCAGTCTCCATGGAATTCTTCCACTTTATTTTTCCTTTGACCACAATAGTATTCCATCACCAACATATACACAATTTGTTCAGCCATTCCCCAACTGATGGGCATCCCCTCATTTTCCAATTTTTGGCCACCACAAAGAGCTCAGCTATGAATATTCTTGTTCAAGTCTTTTTCCTTATGATCTCTTTGGGGTACAAACCCAGCAGTGCTATGGCTGGATCAAAGGGAAGACAGTCTTTTAGTGCCCTTTGGACATAGTTCCAAATTGCCCTCCAGAATGGCTGGATCAATTCACAACTCCACCAGCAATGAATTAATGTCCCCACTTTGCCACATCCCCTCCAGCACTCATTACTTTCCATTGCTGTCATGTTAGCCAATATGCTAACTGTGAGGTTATACCTCAGAGTTGTTTTGATTTGCATTTCTCTGATTATAAGAGATTTAAAACACTTTTTCATGTGCTTATTAATGGTTTTGATTTCTTTGACTGAAAATTGCCTATTCATGTCCCTTGCCCATTTATCAGTTGGAGAATGGCTTGATTTTTTTGTATAACTGGGTTAGCTCTTTATAAATTTGACTAATTAGACTTTTGTTAGAGGTTTTTGTAATGAAGATTGTTTCCCAATTTGTTGCTTCCCTTCTAATTTTGGATGCATTCATTTTGTTTGTACAAAACCTTTTTAATTTGATGTAATCAAAATTATTTATTTTGCATTTTGTAATTCTTTCTAATTCTTGCTTGGTTTTGAAGTATTTCCCTTCCCAAAGGTCTGACATGTATACTATTCTGTGTTCACCTAACTTGCTTATATTTTCCTTCTTTATATTCAGGTCATTCACCTATTCTGAGTTTATCTTGGTGTAGGGTGTGTGATGTTGATCCAAACCTAATCTCTCCCATACTGTCTTCCATTTTCCCCAGCAGTTTTTATCAAAAAGTGGGTTTTGGTCTTAAAAGCTCAGATCTTTGGCCTTATCATAGACTGTCTTGCATTTACCCCAAGTCTATTTCACTGATCCTCTTTTCTGTCTTTTAGCCAGTATCAAATTGTTTTGATAACCACTGCTTTATAGTATAGTTTGAGATCTGGGACTGCAAGTTCTCCTTCCTTAGCATTTTTTTTTCATGATTTCCCTGGATATCCTTGATCTTTTGTTCTTCCAAATGAACTTTGTTCTGTTTTTTTCTAATTCAGTAAAAATGTTTTTTGGTAGTTCAATGGGTATGGCACTAAATAAGTATATTAATTTGGGTAGGATTGTCATTTTTATTATGTTTGCTTGTCCCACCCATGAGCAATCAATGTTTTTCAAATTGTTTAGATCTAGTTTTAATTGTGTGGAGAGTGTTTTTAGTTGTGTTCATATAGTTCCTGTGTTTGTCTTGATAGATTCTGAAGTATTTTATTTTGTCTAGGGTAATTTTAAATGAAATTTCTCTTTCTAATTCTTGATGCTGAAATGGGTTGGAATTATATAGAAATGCTGATGACTTGTGTGGGTTTATTTTGTATCCTGCAACTTTGCTAAAATTATTGATTGTTTCGACTAGCTTTTTGGTTGATTCTCTAGGACTCTTTAAGTAGACCATCATATCATTTGCAACGAGTGACAGCTTGGTCTCCTCATTGCCAATTTTAATACCTTCAACTTCTTTTTCTTCTCTAATTGCTACTGCTAGTGTTTCTAGTACAATGTTAAATAATAGAGGTGATAATGGGCATCCTTGTTTCACTCCTGATCTTATTGGGAAGGTTTCTAGTTTATCTCCATTGCAGATGATGTTTGCTGATGGTTTTAGATATATACTGTTTATTATTTTTAGGAAAGGTCCTTCTATTCCTATGCTTTCTAGTGTTTTCAATATGAATGAGAGTTGTATTTTGTCAAAGGCTTTTTCTGCACCTACTGAGATAATCATGTGGTTCTTGCTAGTTTGCTTGTTGATGTGGTCAATTATGTGGATAGTTTTCCTAATATTGAACCAGCCCTGCATTCCTGGTATGAATCCTACCTTGTCATAGTGAATAACCCTCATGATCACTTGCTGGAGTCTTTTTGCTAGTATCCTATTTAAGATTTTTGCATCTATGTTTATTAAGAGGATTGGTCTGTAGTTTTCTTTCTCTGTTTTCGACCTGCCTGGCTTTGATAATATTGATAATGCTTTATTACCTCTGGTACCTTTTGGAATCAGTGCTATATTTGTGTCGTAAAAGAAATTTGGTAGAACCCCTTCTTTGCTTATTCTGTCAAATAGTTTGTATAGTATTGGGATTAACTGTTCTCTGAATGTTTGATAGAATTCTTTTGTGAATCCATCTGGTCCTGAGGATTTTTTCTTAGGGAGTTCTTTGATGGTTTGTTCAATTTCTTTTTCTGATATAGGGTTGTTTAGGTATTCTATTTCTTCCTCTATTAGTCTAGGCAATTTATATTTTTGTAAATATTCATCCATATCACCTAGATTGCCATATTTATTTCCATAGAATTGGGCACAATAATTTTTAATGATTGCCTTAATTTCCTCTTCATTAGAGGTGAGGTCTCCCTTTTCATCTTGGATACTGTCAATTTGTTTTTCTTCTTTCCTTTTTAAAATTAGATTGACCAGTACTTTGTCTATTTTATTTGTTTTTTCAAAGTGCCATCTTTTAGTCTTATTTATGAAATCAATAGTTCTTTGACTTTCAATTTTATTAATTTCTCCTTTGATTTTTAGGATCTCTAATTTAGTTTTCTTCTGAGGATTTTTAATTTGTTCACTTTCTAGTTTTTTTAATTTGCATGCCAAATTCATTTACCTCTACCCTCCCTAATTTGTTAATATATGAATCCAAGGTTATAAATTTCATACTGCTTTGGCTGCATCCAATAGATTTTGAAAGGATATCTCATCATTGTAATTTTCTTCAATGAAATTATTAATTGTTTCTATGATTTGTTCTTTAACCAAGATGAGTTTTTTATTAAGATTAAACTATTTAATCTCCAATTTGTTTTTATTTTTTGTTTCCATGGTCCCTTATTACATATACTTTTTATTGTATTGTGGTCTCAAAAGGATGAATTTAATATTTCTGCTTTTCTACATTTAACTGTAATCTTTTTGTGCCCTAATAGATGGTCAATTTTTGCAAAAGTGTCATGCACTGCAGAGAAGAAAGTATACTCTTCTGTTCCCATTCAATTCTCTCCAAATATTTATGACATTTAACTTATCTAAAATTCTATTCATTTCCTTGGCTTCTTTCTTATGTATTTTTGGTTATATTTATCTAGTTCTGAGAAGGGAAAATTTAAATCCCCTACTATTATTGTTTTGTTATCTATTCCCATTTGTAACTCATTTAGTTCTTCCTTTAAAAATCTAGATACTAACACATTTGGTGCATGTAAGTTTAATTTTTTTTTTATTTAAACATTATTTTATTTGGTCGTTTTCATACATTGTTCATTGGAAACAAAGATCGTTTTCTTTTCCTCCCCTCCCCCCCCCCCCCCACCTTTCCCTCTCCCATAGCCGACGCATGATTCCACTGGTTATCACATGTGTTCTTGACTTGAACCCATTTCCCTGTTGTTGGAATTTGCATTATAGTGTTCATTTAGAGTCTCTCCTCAGTCTTATCTCCTCCAACCCTGTAGTCAAGCAGTTGTTTTTCATCGGTGTTTTTACTCCCACAGTTTATCCTCTGCTTGTGGGTAGTATTTTTTTTTAGATCCCTGCAGATTGTTCAGGGAAATTGCATTGATACTAATGGAGAAGTCTATCACCTTCAATTGTACCACAATGTATCAGTCTCTGTGTATAATGTTTTCCTGGTTCTGCTCCTTTCGCTCTGCATCACTTCCTGGAGGTTGTTCCAGTTCACATGGAATTCCTCCACTTTATTATTCCTTTGAGCACAATAGTATTCCATCACCAACATATACCACAATGTGTTCAGCCATTCCCCAATTGATGGGCATCCCCTCATTTTCCAATTTTTGGACACCACAAAGAGTGCAGCTATGCATATTCTTGTACAAGTCTTTTTGTCCATTATCTCTTTGGGGTACAAACCCAGCAGTGCTATGGCTGGATCAAAGGGCAAACAATCTTTTATTGCCCTTTGGACATAGTTCCAAATTGCCCTCCAGAATGGTTGGATCAGTTCACAACTCCACCAGCAATGAATTAATGTCCCCACTTTGCCACATCCCCTCCAGCATTCATTACTTTCCTTTGCTGTCATGTTAGCCAATCTGCTAGGTGTGAGGTGATACCTCAGAGTTGTTTTGATTTGCATCTCTCTGATTATAAGAGATGTAGAGCACTTTTTCATGTGCTTATTAATAGTTTTGATTTCTTTGGCTGAGAACTGCCTGTTCATGTCCCTTGCCCATTTGTCAATTGGAGAATGGCTTGATTTTTTGTACAATTGATTTAGTTCTTTATAAATTTGAGTAATTAAACCTTTGTCAGAGGTTTTTATGAAGATTGTTTCCCAATTTGTTGCTACCCTTCTGATTTTAGTTACATTGGTTTTGTTTGTACAAAAACTTTTCAATTTGATGTAATCCAGATTATTTATTTTGCATTTTGTAATTCTTTCTAATTCTTGCTTGGTTTTGAAGTATTTCCCTTCCCAAAGGTCTGACATGTATACTATTCTGTGTTCGCCTAATTTTCCTATAGTTTCCTTCTTTATGTTCAAGTCATTCACCCATTTTGAATTTATCTTGGTGTAGGGTGTGAGGTGTTGATCTAAGCCTAATCTTTCCCACACTGTCCTCCAATTTTCCCAGCAGTTTTTATGAAATAGTGGATTTTTGTCCCAAAAGCTGGGATCTTTGGGTTTGTCATATACTGTCTTGCTGAGGTTGCTTGCCCCCCAGTCTATTCCACTGATCCTCCTTTCTGTCTCTTAGCCAGTACCAAATTGTTTTGATGACCGCTGCTTTGTAATATAGTCTGAGATCTGGGACTGCAAGACCCTCTTCCTTTGTATTTTTTTTTTCATTATTTCCCTGGATATCCTTGATCTTTTGTTCTTCCAAATGAACTTTGTTATGTTTTTTTCTAAATCAGTAAAAAAAAATTTTGGAAGTTCCATGGGTATGGCACTAAATAGATAGATGAGTTTGGGTAGGATGGTCATTTTTATTATATTGGCTCGTCCTACCCATGAGCAGTTAATGTTCTTCCAATTGTTCAAGTCTAGTTTTAGTTGTGTGGAAAGTGTTTTGTAGTTGTGTTCATATAGATCCTGTGTTTGTCTCGGGAGATAGATTCCTAAGTATTTTATTTTGTCTTGGGTAATTTTGAATGGGATTTCTCTTTCTAGTTCTTGCTGCTGAGCTGTGTTGGAATTATATAGAAATGCTGATGACTTATGTGGGTTTATTTTGTATCCTGCAACTTTGCTAAAGTTGTTGATTATTTCGATTAGCTTTTTGGTTGATTCTCTAGGACTCTTTAAGTAGACCATCATATCATTTGCAACGAGTGACAGCTTGGTCTCCTCATTGCCAATTTTAATACCTTCAACTTCTTTTTCTTCTCTAATTGCTACTGCTAGTGTTTCTAGTACAATGTTAAATAATAGAGGTGATAATGGGCATCCTTGTTTCACTCCTGATCTTATTGGGAAGGTTTCTAGTTTATCTCCATTGCAGATGATATTAGCTGATGGTTTTAGATATATACTGTTTATTATTTTTTGGAATGACCCTTCTATTCCTATGCTTTCTAGTGTTTTTAGTAGGAATGGGTGTTGTATTTTATCAAAGGCTTTTTCTGCATCTATTGAGATAATCATGTGGTTCTTGTTGGTTTGCTTGTTGATGTGGTCAATTATGTGGATAGTTTTCCTAATGTTGAACCAGCCCTGCATCCCTGGTATGAATCCTACTTGATCCTGGTGGATGACCCTTCTGATCACTTGCTGGAGTCTTTTTGCTAGTATCCTATTTAAGATTTTTGCATCTATATTCATTAGGGAGATTGGCCTATAGTTTTCTTTCTCTGTTTTTGACCTGCCTGGCTTTGGAATTAGTACCATGCTTGTGTCATAAAAGGAGTTTGGTAGGACTCCCTCTTTGCTTATTATGTGTAAGTTTAATTTTGATAATGCTTTATTATCTCTGGTACCTTTTAACCTAACATAATTTCCCTTCTTATCTCTTTTGATTATATTCATTTTAGATTGAACTTTGTCAGAGATCATGATTACTAATCCTGCTTTCTTTGTATCAGTGAAACATTCTGCTCCAGGCCTTTATTTTTACTCTATGTGTGCCTCTCATTTTTAAGTATATTTCTTGTAAACAACATATTGTTCGGTTTGGGGTTTTGATCCATTCTACTATTGGTTTTTGTTTTATGAATTTATGAATTCATCACATTCACATTCAAAGTCATAATTGGTAGTTGTGCATTTCCCTTCATTCAATTTTTACTGTGTATCTTTCTCCTCCTTTCTTTTTGCTGTATCTCTCCTCAGAAGTCCAGTTTCTTCTGTCCATTACCTCTCTGATACAGACCTCTTCTTAGAAATCTTCCCTCATTCTCTCCATTTGCCCTCCTAGTTCCAAATTGGCTCATTTTTCTAAAGATCCCCCCTTGTCCCTTACTCTTTACCTTTTAGTTCTTCTTTCTACCTTCCCAAAACTCCTCTCTTTATCCCCCCCAACCATGCCCTTCTATTTCTTGATATGAGTTTGATTCTAAAAATCCCTCCCTTATCTTGCCATAAGAGCTCCTCCCTTGTCCCTTTACCTTTCCCCTCTATTTCTTGATATTGTTTCTAGGTATTGCTTCCTTTCCTTCTCTCTTTGCTCTCTTTTCTCTTAATCTACCTTTCCTTTTCTTAGTTCCCCAATTTCTTAGGATGACTCAGTCTTTCCTTTACCCTATCCCCTTTCCCTCATGTTTCCCTCTTTGTTAAGAAGTCTTTTACCCTTCTAGTCATATATGTTGTTAATTCTTTAACCTACATCTGATGAGAGTAGGGTTCTAGTGCTACCAATCCTCTACTTCATCCTTCCCTTCTCTTTGGTAGTTCTTCCACTTGTTCCTCTTTTATATCCATATTGGTTATTTTCTCAATTAGGTGTCTCATATCATCTTCAATTTTTTCATTCTTTTGATTTTGTTTTATTATGTCTTCATGTCTCATGAGGTCATTAGTTTCTAATAGTCCATTTCTAATTTTTAAAGACTGAATGTTCTTTCCTGAGGCTGAATCTTTTCTTTTCTCAATCCTTTGCTAATAAACTGGATTCAATTGGCTGAGCTAACCTGCTGAGCTGGCCTGCCCTGGGGGAAATTTTTTACTGTATCCAGCCAACTGAGAGTGTCCAGCCAGGTGGCTTGCCCCTGTTCCTCCCTGCCAGTTCTTGTTATAGGCCAGTCCTTGCTATAGCCCTGGACCACATGTTGTGGGTCAGAGATGAATCCTCTTGGCTACTGTCTCTGCCTGGGTCACATAGAGACAGCCTGTTCTTTTTGCAGGACTCTGTGAGGCGGGGCGGGGGGTGTCCCACCTGGTGGCCCCCCAAGTTCCTCCCTGCCAGCCATTTCTAGAGCCCTGGGCCATGTGTGGTGGCTCAGAGATGAACCCTTGAGGCTGCTGTCTCTGTACAGGGGCTCACACAGTCAGCCTGGTCTTATCATTGGACTCAGCACTGGGTGAGGGAGGGTGCTTCTCCTTCATCCCACGAAAATAGATGGACTGTGCTTGCTTTTCAACTTCTTTTCAGTAGGAGAGTCTCATGACTTTTTCTTCATGTTAGGTTTGGATTTCTTTTTTCTTTGAAGCACAATATAAATATTGGTTTGGAAGGATTGTTGGAGAGGTTAAGGCTTTAGGTACTCCTAAGCTGCCATCTTGGCTCCACCCCTTCTAAACTTTTGTTTTGATCATAACTTTCTGGAAGTCCAACTATTCTTGAATTCTCCTTGATCTGTTTTCCAGGTTAGTTTTTTTGTGTGTGTGAGAAGGTGTTTCATATTTTCTGTTATTTCATTTTTTTGATTTTGCTTTCTTATTTCTTGTTGTCTTAGGAAGTCATTAGCTTCACTTGTCCAACTCTAGTTCTTAATGAATTCTTTTCTTCCACAAGTTTCTGGATCTCTTTTTCCATTTGAATGATCTTTCTTTTATGATTTTCTTGATTTTCTTGCACTATTCTTATTTTTTTTCTATTTTTCCCACAACTTCTCTCCTTTGCTTTTTGAGGCTTCTAAAATACTCTTCCAAAGATTCTTTTTGAACTTGTGACCACTTATTGTTTTTCTTTGCTGTTTTAGAAGTTTGTGTTTCTACCTCATTGTCCTCTGAGTTTAAATTCAGGTCTTCTCTCTCCCCACAGTCACTATCAATAATTGGGTTCTTTCTTCTTTGCTTGTTCATTTAAAAAAAATTTAATTGGCCAGGCCAATAGATTTAATTATTAAATTTATGCTATTTATTTTTTCTGTCTGTTTTTTTTCCTGGGCCTTGTCCCTGCCCTCTCAGCTTCACTCCTTACTCCTATCCATTTTTGCTACTTTTAGCCTTAATTCTGTGGATTTATTTTTAATTGTTTGTGGGAGTTATTAGGATAGTGAGAAAGCTTCATGACTTACTCTGACATCTTCCCATGATCCCTCACAGAGGAGATAAACAAAACTACTTTGATAATTATATTTCAATATAATTGGTTTTCTTTACAACCTTATGTATCTTGTTTTAAGCATTTAAAAACATAAACTCACTAGATTGCCACAAAGATCCATTTAAAAAAACCAGTTAAGAACTCTCTGGGCTTGAATCATATTTATCTATTCCATTTCATCTATTTTCAATAGAGGGGCACAATGCTTTTTTGGGGGATTTAAGATAAAACCACTTTCTCTGCTTACTTCAAAGTGGGAGAGTAACTGCTATCTTATTCTTAGTCAGTTTAGCTCCTTTCCACTAAATTAGAGATTCTTTCATCTTTTATGTGTGTCAACTCCTCTTGCAATCTGGTGATGCTTTTAGACACCTCTGTAGAATCATAGAAAAATCTAAATTTTAGTTAGAAGGTAATGAAAATATCAATGTAATTTTTCTCCATGAGAATTCATAGACCCCAGATTAAAAACCCCTGCATTAAATGCTTTATTACATGAAAAATAATCACTAATAACACAGATTAGATTAGGCAATGGGTTATACAATACTAATGGGACTTTTAGACTCCATCATGAGAAGAAATATCAGCTTAACCAAGAAAAGAATGGTTTTTCCCAAGAGGTGCATCCTTGGGCCCTCTCTGGGAGCAGAGGTCCTGGGAATCAGAAGACCTAGTAGAGGCAGGGCTGGTATTCTCCATATACCTGTGGCTCCAGAGAGGACTCCCATCTGCCATTCTGATTCCACACTTTGTCATTCTCTCTCTCCCTCTCCTTCTCCCTCTCCCATTCTCTCTCTTCTCCCTTTTCTCCCAATCACCTAGCATCACACTCACAGATCTCTTAGCAAGGCAGGAAGTCATTCTTCCCTTGGAATATTGCACACAGTGATTGTCACAGAGGTGTCTTTGAGAATGGCCCTGATGACCCTAAGTGAGAACTACATGTGGAAAGAAGGCATAGCTTAGGAAGAAGGAATGAGAGGCCAAACACAGAAACTTCCTGTCTCTATATCATGAGCATGTACTTCGAGAAAAGAATCGGTGGGTGCTGGATATGGCAACCACTTAATGACTTTATAAAGAACAAAATGGATTCCATTTTATCAGACTGGATTAGACTTGTTGAGGTGAGAGCTATCCCCAAGGCATGGGTACATCCATGTACGGTTAGATTCTTGACTTGTTTAAGCTAAGATGAGAATTTATTTTTTATGAAAAAGAAAGCATAAAAATGAGAAAAAGAAAAGGCAAAAATGGAAACAACTTGACATTGGAGTATTTAAGCAAATAACTAAAGACCAGAAATGAGAAGTGGATGACAAAAATCATATTGCCACCAGCTAAAATAATTTTATCCAGTAGTTTAAGCAGTGCAAGTTAATTAATACTCTAGGACCAAAATAGCCCATATAGTGTCTCAGCCAGCAAACATTTAATTTTTTTCACAAATGGATAGAAGCTAGATGAATTTGTAAAATCTTCTCAGAATAATACAGAAATAGGTGTGGAGGACAAAATCGTTTTAAAGAAAGCCTGGAAGGAGATCCAACAAGTAAAGTCAACCCAAGGGCATTCAAGGATGAAAACAGAAGGAGAATTACTGAAGAAAAATGGAAAACATGTACAAAAGCCATTTTAATGAACCATTTTCTCCCCCCAAAATAATGGAACATCCACAGTTGGATCCTAACTAGTATGATAATCCTGGGTGTATTCAGAGGGAAAGTGGAAAAATCATTAAAAAAAGAAAAGCAGTTGGATTAGAGCAAAGATTTATGGGGACAAAACAAGGCAATAAACATTTATTGAGAACTTACTATAAATTATACTAGGGCAAGAATTATGCAGTTAAACAAATAGAAGAAGAAGAAAATGATAATCCTGCTCTGGACAAGCTTATACTCGAATGGGGGAAAACTATCCACAAAAGAGAGCTGAAAACCTGGGGAAGGAGGGGAGACAACCATCATAGTATCAAAGTCCATATCCTAATCAAGAGCCTGAATCAAGAGCTGGGGGAAGCCACTGTGGACACAAAACTTTGAGGGTGGCTGAATTAAATGGAAACAAGTATATATGGAGAGACAGAGACAGAGACACACAGAGAGATTTTTCTTGCTCCCATGCTGAAAGGGGGGCCAGCTATGGGTTTTTTTCCATCAAGTCCACTGCCTTTCAAAGACTGCAGAGTGCCTGCTCCTTTCTATGCAGTGTATTAATATCCCTTTATCAGCCCAGTCCAGATTATTAGACTCATTAAACAGGGATCAAAGTCTGCCATTTCCTTTAAGTCTGGTCTTCATCATCTCTCAGATGAAAGGTAGAGAGAAGTTGCCCGAGTCAAAAAAACACATGATTTAGCTTACACGTGACCTCTCCTCCTCCAAAGAATAAATGTCTTCATTCCTTCCACGGACCCATTATGTTACCCATGTGGGCATTCCCACTTCTCTTTAAGTTACCACTTATTCTTGACTTCTTTTCTCTTATGGTTCTTGTCCACATTCCACCAATTAGATCCACCACCAAAGATTTATCTGAGGTGCTGACAGCCTTCCTTTAGACCTTACATTTTGTGGTTGCCAGGGGATGCCTATCTCATCCCTCCTACTTTGTTCCAGGCACCCCACACTTTCAGATCAAATGTATCCCCAGTGATAATGTTCATATCACTTTTTGAGTGTAGGTCTTCACTGGAAATATGCTGTGGCCCACCACATATCTTGCCACGGTGCCGTGGAAATTTTGGTGTTTGGGAGGATTCTCAGAGTGATTCCAGATTTTGCTGCTCTTGAGCCACCAGAGATTTTAGTGCTCCAGGATCCTCAACCATCCACCATCCCTAAGAGAATATCAGTCTTAGAAAGATGAGTTTTTAATTGATCATGATAAGGATCTGTCATATTGGCCACTACTTCTATTTCCATGGGACAGGGATCACCCTTTTTCTGCTTGACCCAGAAGGCAGAACTAAGAGCAGTTGGGGGGAAGTTGCCAAGAGGAAGTGGGTCCCCCCTATCTAGAGGTGTTCAAGCATGATATCCATTTATCAGCTATGTTGTAAGGTTTCTTGGTTTGTTGCCACAGACTGTATTCTCCCATGATGCTGCGAAAACGGCTATGAATCCTTCAAGTGGAATACCCCACCACCATATCAGAAGTTTCTCTGGTGAGTTTTCTAGCCAGCATCATAATGCAGAGCAATTCCAACATAGAAGCATATCTGTAATGACCAGAAGCTCCCTTTCAACTCTGATATTCTGTGATTCTCTGGTTCTCACATTAACGTTTCCACAGATTCTGTAAGCCAAATGGAAATATATTGTTATAGTCCTATGGGGTAGTTTTTCTTGGTTATATGGTCAGCAAATAGGATGGGTGTGACTAGGTATGAAATTGGGTGGATGTGATTAGTGAGTTGGGGCTGATGTAAACTGTAAAAAAGATAAGAAACCTGTGGAATCCACCCATCATGCTCAGCCCTTTAAGAGGACTAGCCAGATTGAATTGCTAATGCTTTTGGGTCATAGGCTATCATAAAAGTTTCTGTATGAAAGACTCATACAATTCAAATTTGGGATAAAAGTAGAACTTGATTGAGGATTCTAAGCATGAAATTGTCATTTAAAAATCATTATATGATTTAACATCATAGTACAGTTATCAGACAAATGCATCATGCTGTCAACTGAAGAATATTTCCTTTTTATTTGGAAATAACAATCATCCCTAATTAGGGAAGCTTTCAAAAGTATTTTGGAAGCAATCAGAGAAATGAGAGAGTCTTTGACAGTTACAAAACATGTTTATATCAGACAGGAAGTCACTACATTTCTGGAATTGTTCTCCAGTATGATTCTGGCTAAGAAACTGGCCAGAGAAACTTCTGGTGTGACTTCAGAAGCCCAAAACAAAATAAAAGATAAAGTGGAAGATTATCTGGCCCAAGTGTTCAATTCTACATAAACCAAGGCTCTCTCAGCTAGCAACTTCTTCTTCCTGACATGGTGATGGGTGGAGTCTGGAAATGGATAGTGGTAAAAATTTGTCTAATCATTTACCTCACAAGCACAAAAGCTCTCCCTACATATGAGTGGTTGCTTATTATTATTATTATTATTATTATTAAATTCTTGGTCCATTTTAACTTCCCTGTGTGGCAGTGTTCTTCCTTTTTGAGAGCCAAACCAGTGGTCTCTCAGAGGGTGAGGGTCCTCTGCTTAAATGTGATGGTCCAATTGAATAATGAAGTGAGAGACACTGTATGCTCAATCCCATGTGTGTAGGCATCACACAGTGTTCTGCCATGGCACGGAGGTTAATTTATTTTATAGGTTCGGTGAGTAGATGCTTTTCTGGCACACAATCAATTTTCTACATACATGTTTCCATACAACTTAACAACAGATGTGAAGCCTAAGGGTATTGTCAATGAAACATTGTTTCTATGACAGAAATAGATAAATGGCATAAGTAGGGTAATTTGGAGGTTAGTCCCTCTTGACCTAGGGGGAATCATTGTTACTTTTGGTCAGCTTTCACAATCAATCACAATTATTTAGGAGATGAGTAACAAAACATTTTGTAGCTAAGTGCAGGGTTAGAGGTGTAAGATAATTTTTAGTGTTTTGACTTAAAAATCTAATAAGTGGTCGCCATGGGAAATTCCCAAATATGAAAATACCCAAATCATCTGGGGATTTATGGAGATTTTAATTAATAAAGAGAGAAGGAATTAAGGAAAGGAGAGAGAGAGAGAGAGAGAGAGAGAGAGAGAGAGAGAGAGAGAGAGAGAATTTAAACTGCTCTGGCTCAGGCTGAGCCAAGCAGTAGTTAAAGGCCTTGGCCAAAGTGGCCTCCCTGAGCCTAAGGGAAAGAGGAGTCAGTCTTATAACTTACCATAAGACTGTCTCCAAGCTGGGTTCCAGTCCTCCACTCAACTCAATTTCCTGAACTCAGTTCAGAATCTAACTCAATTCCAAACTGCCTTTGAACTTTCTCTTATGTCACCTCCCCTAAATTTTCACGTCTACCAATCACAGTAGATGCCTTTTTCCAGGACTGCCCATTCTTAGTTCTCATCTTCTTTGGTTCTCACCTTCTCTGGTTAGATTATATCTTCTGAGTACTTCACACCTCTTTGTTAAACTTGCTTTTTGTAAGTTACTTGACCTTTTGTGATTAATTTAACCTTTACAGGTACTTAGCACCTTTTTGTATTAGATCTAAAAATAGACCTATCTTAAGGTTCTAGCTTCACTATAAGGTATGAATTAAGTACCTTCATTGTTCAAACAGGAGTTTACAACTTTTATCTTCCCCTAAAGTATGTCTAATTAGGGTGGAGTAAATTTAAAAGTTCCCAATACATTCCTGATTCTTGTCAGACCAAGTTTCTCCATTGTTACAATAAGGGAATAGCTAAACCAAATCTTCTAAGGTACAGTCTGAGTAGTTTTTAAGATTCACAGAGGGTAATTTAATGACAGACCAGAATTGGGGTTTTTCTCAATTTACAAGTTCTATTTTTCTTGTGTTACTTTAAAGCACCTAGCAATGTTGCCTGGTTTCCCTCCACCAAACAAATTCACAGGGTGGTAATTGTAAGGAAAGATTTACTACAATGTTCAAGCATTTGGCCACTGTTGATTGTGGGGCCTTGAAGCATATCTGTGCTTAAAAGAGAAAGGAGGGGTAACAGGTAATGATCTTTAGGCTTTAATTCTGTGAATGCAATCTTTTTAGGGTAATAATCTAGGGGGATTAAAGTGGGATATATGTATGTTAACCCTATAAATATTTGCTCATATTATTTCTCCTGTATTGTGGAGGAGACAATAATCATAACAAGTCCATTAGTAAGGGAAGTTGGAGAGAGAGAGAGAAGTCACAGAGGGGGGATCAGTGAGGGCATCATTTTCAGGGGGCTGCTTTGCAGCCCCCATCTCCCAAACGGTGACTTTGTCAGCCAGTGGAGATTTGTCCACTTCCCACATTTCCTCCTTTTTTTGTTTTTTAAATTGAAAGACTTCATCTTGATTTGGACTTGACGTATAGTGGACCCTAGGCATTGGATGATGACTAGAAAGCAAACAAGAATGAGAAAAAATGAGACAAGAGCAAATCCACAAGCAATAAGGGTGTGAATAAAATTGCTATGGGACACAAAGGAAGAAACACTGTCATAAAAGGAATTTGCAATAGATGAGGCTGAATAAAGGGAAGTATTGGAGTGGCTAATATCCATAATTTGGTTATGCAATGTTTTTAGGTCAACAGAAAATTCTGAGTGGTTCCAAATTCCAAAAATGTGTTGTTGTATGTTTTCCCAAGGAACATCTGTTTGATTATAAGGGAGGGGAGAAACACAAATCCATTTGTATTCAGCATGGCATTTTGATTTAAATCTCACTTTTATATTTTTTAATTGATTTCCAATATAAAGCATGGCTTCTTCTAGGACATTTAGACGGGCTCCTAATCCTTTATCTATGTGTTCTTGGGTTAAAAAGGCAAGTGAGACATTTTTAAGAAGATTGTCTACATGTTGTGCAGTATGGACTGTTTGAACAAGAGCAGTGGTGGACGCAGCCAGGGATGCAATTACCGAAATAAGAGCAGTCATACCCAGGATTAAAGCTGCAATGAAGTGTTTAGGGCGACTTAAACTTTGGGAAATCAATTGTGGGGCATAAATGGCCTAAATATTGTTCAACAACAAATGCTGTGAAGGGATTAGAACAACTGGTTAAAATACATTCTGAACCAAAAATTCTGAGAGTCATGGGGGATAACATACACATCTGTAGGACCACCGAGAAAGCCAGAGTCATTTGGAGGCAGCAGTGCAATCAGGAGGTGAAAATCCCTGCTTGGGCTTGGGCTGCAGGTGTCTTGATTTATCCCCTAGTTGGTAGAGCATTCTGGGCTGCTGTTTTAACACAGTCTCTCTCTATCTGCTTTCTCTTCATTGTCTTCCAGCTGGGGTGTATCATGTGGCTTGTTGTTGGGATGGGAGTCATGGCGAGGACGTGTCCTAAAGGTCCTAGCCTTTAACTTAAGATTTTAGATTATCCATCCCTAGTAAATAGCTAAATTATACTTTTGACATTTAATTGTAGGCCAATCAGAATCTCAGAAATGTGGGAAAAGATCTTGTTTAGAAATAAACGTACAGACTAAACATCCGCTGTCAATAAAGGCAAAGCATAACAGATGTGGTCACTTTCCTCTCAAAGGACAGAAAGTTTCACCCAGAATCAACCATACTCCAATTTCACTCATTATCATAATTTGGAAACAGGGTGCTCCCATGTTCACATACTTCCCTCAGATAAGTGTACGGTTCTCATTCACTTTGCTGCTAGAAGCCTTATATGTGTACATGCCACTATCGTGGTGGAAAACGATCCTTTCCTGTCTTAAAGTGTGTTTAAACTTCGTATAATCCTACCTAGGATAGACTTTTGAGTGCTCTCTAAGAGCCCTTTTTACTGCTGTACAAAAAGGGAGGGTTAAGGGGTAACCGGAGAAAGGGTGTGTGTGTGCTGAGGCAGGTTAACTCAAAAATGAATTAAAGTCTCTCATAGTAATGTTTTAAAATCACAGGATCTTTGTTGTCAAATTATCGGTGGATTCCCGTACCTAAAGGTGGATAATGGAATCCTTTTTCCAGTAACCAATGAAGTTATTTGTAATCAAAAAACCTGCTTTTGATTGTCAGCCAGTATATGTTTGTTTAACTCTAGCTGGGAGGAGAAAGGAAAGGAGGGGGAGCGAATGTGTATCCTGGCAACTCTAAACAGTCTCCTTTGAGGGGTCGACACACTCAACTTCTCAAGATGGGATCCCAAGGCCGCACCATGGACGCACCATGGCCCACATGGAAGCATCCACTCTTCTGCCTCGGAGCCCATATACAGTATTGATTCCAAGACGGAAGGTGAGGGTTTAAAAAAAAAAAATATATATATATATGTATATATATCTTACTATCAGATCAAGATCTATTCTAGCTGTCAATGAACTTCTCAGGGCTTTCAAATTGTATCTCTAAAATCCAGATAAGGTAACTGAGAATTTAAAATGTGTTGCTGTGTGGGTCCTTTAACAGAAATATTAGGTAATTGCAAGCACTTTGATCTCCTTCCTGGGTCGGCTTCCCGCACTTCTGAAGACGGCCCATGGAAAGTTTTTGGCAGATCCACCAGGCTAGAAGGAAGTTGGGTTTGGGAATGCGGATGTGTCTGTGTCTGTCATCGGAAGAGTGATCTGCCCACACCTTGAGAAGACGATCTCTTGGTAAGCTTCCATAGGATGAGTTTTTTCAGTCCCAGCAACTCCCGGAGTGTCTCGCTGGATCTTCTTCAGGCTTCTTTGTTTGTCCTTTCATTCCTAGTCATTCTTCCTGTTATGTCAGAGGTCATCTAGCCCAATTCCTCTGCCACATTATGGACCAAATGCCCCAGCCATGCTCTGCCTTATTACTCTAGTTCTGAATGTATATGACACAATAATAAAGGAATCTGGGGATTCGTTTTTTTAAATCTCAAAGAGACAGATACTTAAAAATGGGGGGGAAATGGCAGATATGAATACTGGAAAAGGTGACTGAGAAAACATTAGCAATCACTGGCCAATGGGCTAACAGCTTTATAAAATGTTTGCGCATGTGGGACGAGTAGCCTTGATGAAAGCATGAGGAAGGAACAGGCAGGCTTTCGCTAACACTCCTTTATAGCAGGACACATTTCCAGAATCACACAGGGAATACGAGATCTTGCTATTTTTATTATCCATTGAACACACCCGTCCACATCCTTCTTCCATGAAGGAATGACTTCACTCTGACCAGAAAAGGAGAGGGATCAGCCCTGTAGAAAGAGTGAAGAATTAAAGTTCCACAATCTAAGTGTTTCCAGTGTTTCTAGTAATCTGAAAAATATTAAACGATGCAGAGGAGGGGCAGCCAGATGACTCAGTGGATAGAGCACCAGGCCTGGGGATGTGAAGTCCTCAATTCAAATTTGGCCTCAGACACTTCCTAGCTGGGTGACCCTGGGCAAGTCACTCAACCCCCATTGCCCAGGCCTTACATGCCTTAGAACCAATATTTAGTATCAATTCTAAGTCAGAAAGTAAGGGTTGAAAAAAAAAAGGCTCAGAAGAAGGCTTCTAATTCTTGGGGTAGGTCTTCTGTGGATGGAGTATGGAAGGGCATGGACAACAATCACCTTCCTGAGAAGGTGAGGTGGCTTTTGATATGTTCCGTTAAAGGCTCTGCCAACTTTTACAATGTCATGGATTCAACCAATCCATCCTTCAGCATTTATTATGTACCAGCTATGTGCCAGCATCGTGCTAGTTACAGAGGACATAAAGACCACAAAACGAAACAAAGCTAACTCTCCAGGAGCTTATCGGAGTATCCAAACAAGGCTTCTGGTTCTATCTGCCTTAGCAGAATATAAAACCCATAAGGGCAGAGATGGCGTTCCTTCTCTTCTCTGTAGCACTAACCTGGTTTGCACACAGTTGGTGTTTAATAAATTAAATCAAAATGAATTTAATATAAAATTAAAATAAATTCTAAATACAATTATTTATAAACAAATTCTAAATTTGACGAATTAATAATCTAAGTAGTCATCAAATGGACTTGAAGATTTACAATGATTGGAGCTCATTGCTAAGGCAACTTGTTTTACCGATTTGGAACAAATCTGGGTATTAGGAGGATTTCCCATGCCTTGGCTGTCTCCGCATCTTCCTTGTTACTCAAAGGGCTCAGTGTTTGCTTGAGGATAACCTTGGAATCCACAGGAGTGGCATGAAGTTTCACAGTGTGTGTGCTACCTTGGAGACTGATCCTGCAACGCCATGGAACTGGATGATGACTCAACTCGACTAGTTCATGTTTCAAGGGTCTTTTAGTTTTGTAAACTGGTTATTTCAATAGGAACCGTCTCTGTTTGTAAGAAAAGCCCATGTCTGCCCAGTCAGAGCTGCCAGCATGCCTGAGGACTAGAGGGAAGCTTTTCAAGGCAACTTACTTTTTAAAGTTTTCAGATTTTCAGTCTGTATCATCGGAGCTGCCAAATGTTCCACTTAAAAGACTTGGGACTAATACTTTGCAGCAGAAGAGTTTGAGAGTAAAGTCAGCCTTTTGGTAGCAAAATTTCAAGAGAGCCCCAAACACAGCACTCTTATCCTGCTTTTAGCATTTAATGCTGGTGGAAAATGTATGTGTGCCACCTTTTGCAAGACTGATCCTGTCCAGAGTGAAAATAAAAGGACTCCATTGAAGGAGAGACCATGAGCAAGAGAACACTTTCGGTGCTAGAAAACCTCATTTCTGTTCTGCTGAGAAAGCTTTTGAGCTAGCAGGGCTGGCAGGAGGATTTTCCAGGTCCCGTTGGTGCTCCAGCTGGCAGACATCGGCCGTGTTCCCTTCCCACTGTCACTGGCGGGAGTCCAGCCGAGCATCGGTGGGGAGTGGAGGCTGAATTCATTCATTCATTCACTTCTTTAAAAGCAGCCCTGTGCTGCGTAGAAGAAGGGTTTTGTGAAGCAGCTTCAAACAGAGTGCTTTAGTTTTTGTTTTAAAAAAGACGTGGAAAACCAAACAGGCCCAGCAGCAAATGTGGTCCGTCGTGTCTGGGGGATGAATGCAGCATTGAAATGGGGCTTTCAGGCTTTGGCGAACAGATGCCCAGTATTGGGACTTGGACTGAAATGTTTGGTCAGTCTGTTTCAATGGTGGCAAAGACGAACATGGAATCAACTAGACTGGCTGGTTCTTGGAACTGTAGAGGGCTTGTGTCTTGGCTGGAGCCCCCATGGGTGTGCTCGACTTTGCTGCACTCTGTACTAACACTGCCTAAGTCGACTATTTAGTATGGTCCTGGTTTCCCTCCTTGAACCTCCTCCCCCAACCCCCAGAGCACTGGAGAACTGCAGGGACCTCAAAAGCTGTTTAGTCCGGTGGGATTCCCTCTATGGTAACCCTGGCAAATGGTCATCTGACTTTTATTTGGAGCCCTCCAAGGAAGCCATAAGACTTAAGAGATGGAAGGAACCTTAGAGATCACCCTCATGTTTTACAGATGAGGAAACTGAGGCTCAGTGAGAGAATGCCTGTAGCCCCAACATCACATCTGTGTTCAGTGGCAAGGGACAGAGTCCATACAGGATTCTTTGTCTACACTACCCAGGCTTCAAGCCCAGTCTGATGGCTATTCAAAGATTCCAGCAGCAGACTAAGGGTGTTCACAAGACAATTCCATGGGTGGACATTTGTGTCATTGATTTCCTCAAAATCTGAGCAGGGATAGCAGAGGATATCCAAGAGCAGAAAATGTCAGAGACAGAGAGAGACAGAGACACAGAGACAGAGAGACAGAGAGGAGACAGACAGAGGCAGAGAGAGACAGAAGAGAAAGAATGAGAGAGAGTCAGAGGCAGAGACAGAAAGAGAGAAACAGAGACAGAATGGTGAGTGTAAATAAACTCTAAACAGGTCTCTTAGTCCTAGAAAAGGAGAAGGGGCATAAAGGGGGAAGTTGGTTCAGTTCTGGTCCCAAGAAGTGATGTCATTCATTTATTCATTCACGGTACAGATACTTATTAAGCAGACACTGTGCCAGGCACTCTGGGAGAACAGGCAGAAACAAAAGCATCCCCAGGTCACTCTGAAGGTCAAGCTGCTCAGAGACCAAGACTTGGCCCCACAGACAGAGAGACAGAGATAGAAGAGAAAGAAAAAGAGAGAGGAAGAGAGAGAAGAGAGAGAAAGAGGGGGGGAGGCAGAAGCAGAAAAGAAAGAAAAAGAGAGACAAAGAGACAGAGAGACAGAGAGAGAGAGACAAAGAGAGAGAAAGAGGGGGGGGGGAGGCAGAGGCAGAAAAGAAAGAAAAAGAGAGACAGAGAGAAAGACAGAGACAGAGACAGAGAGAGAGAGAGAGAGAGACAGAGACCGAGACAGAGGGAGAGACAGAGACAGGGAGAAAGAGACAGAGGGAGAGACAGAGACAGAGAGAGAGAGAAGAGAGAGAGAGAGAGAGAGAGAGAGAGAGAGAGAGAGAGAGAGAGAGAGAGAGAGAGAGAGAGAGAGAGAGAGAGAGAGAGAGAGAGAGAGAGAGAGAGAGAGAGAGAGAGAGAGAGAGAGAGAGAGAGAGAGAGAGAGAGAGAGAGAGAGAGAGAGAGAGAGAGAGAGAGAGAGAGAGAGAGAGAGAGAGAGAGAGAGAGAGAGAGAGAGAGAGAGAGAGAAAGGCTCACTGTGGCTGCCTTGAGCCTATTCTTCTCCAGTAGGAGCTGGATTGGGTGTTAGAGGGACTCCTGGGTCTTTGCTGTGTGCCTGGGAGTGGTCAGAAGATGGTCTTTGAAATGCCTACTGAATAACCAAGACACAAAGGATACCAGCCACCATTTTGTATAATTGTGAAGTGGCATCAGAAGGCTAGTTTGAATCTTGATTCTGACCCTTCTTACCTCTGTTACCTCAGCCAAGACACCCTACTTCTCCAGGCCTCAGTTTACCTGCCTGTGAAATGAGAGACTGGACCAGATAAATTGGGTTTTGCTGTGTGCCAGGGTTGGGACTTGTGGTTTTCTCCCTCCCCTAAAGCTTCCCCAGCAGGCACTCAGGAGCAGAGGACCCTGGACGCTGGCCCTCCACCAGCTATGGGTCATTCCTTTTCCTCCTCTCCATAGCAAGCTGCTAGCTGAGTTTTTGCAAGTGGGCTTGACAAGTCTCTGAGTTCTGCTTTGTCATGGCCAAAGGAGTCTCCTGCCTGCCATCTGGGCAGGAGGGTTCATTTAAGCAGCGTCCTGAGCCCGAGGTCGGGCAGACATTTGGAGCAACGGCTCAGTGAGCACAGTGACGCGACTGTCTTTTTCCAGGACGAGTTGGGGAAAGAAAGAGGACCCTGGATCCCAGCCCTGTCTGTGCTGCCAAGTGAGCAGCGCCATGGCCTGGCGGGTCTGGACAGCAGGCAGGGATAACATCCCAGGGAACTGGCCACCTTGGGCTCCTCCGAGCAGAGCAGGACAACTTGCTGGGCACCAAGTGCAGACTTGCAGCTGGAAGGGGCTGCCCACCAGGCTACCACCAGGGCATCAAGGGCTGAATTTCCATCTGGCCCTTCAGTTTGCCCTCCTTTCTGCCAAGAAGACACACATGAGCTGATGGTTGATGCCGCCCTCCAGCCATTCTGGCCACATCGGTCTTCTTGCCATCCCTCATCCATGACATGCCATTTCCAGTCTCCAGGACTTGGCTCAGGCTCTGCCCTGGGTCTGGGAGGGATGCTCTCCCTTCTCCCTTGCACCCTCTCCGAGCTGCCACCTTCCTTCAAAGCTCAGCTCACAGAACTCCAGAACAATTGGTCAAGGACCAGGTTATAGACGTTAGAGCTCTGGCTGGAGCCACGAGGACCCCCAGCAGAAAGGCCTGAAGACCCTCCTGCTTCCCCTCGAGCACCGTCTTGGATGCACGTTCTTGGACGTGTTTTAGAAGTGGTTTTGCTGTGTGCTATTTGCGGTGAGGGATGTCTCTGTATGGTCCAGCACGGGGAGGGAGAGACAAGGGTGCGTGCTGATAAAAGCCATTGAGAAGCAAGAAATGGAGGAAAGGCTCTCCTCCAGCTCTTCCTTCTCGTGATCCCTGCTTGGGCCTCCCCCTCCCCAGTGCTGCCATATTTACTTTGTGTGCATGGACATCCACGCGCATTCCGTTCTATGTGTACGTGTTTGTTCTTTAGGCAGAACACAGGCTCCTTCTGGGCAGGGATGGCTTGTCTTCTCACTGGACATCCCCAGTGCCTAGCACAGGGCTTGCTCAGCACCAGGAAGCAGGAATAAATGCTCGCTCACGAATGGATTTATTTTTCAAGGTTGAGTCAAATGGAGCCAGAAAAGGAGCATTACTCAGAGACAGTGACACTGGAGGGTTCTCGGCGGAATAACCCACGAGTGAGCTTTCAGCATCCTGGGAGGGGAAGTCACCCCCCTTCCATTCCAGGCGAGCTCTACTCTTGGCAGTCCTTTCCAACTCCTCTCCTGAAGCTGCCTTTCCAGGGCTCCCTCAGTGCTCCTGCCTCTGCCCACACAGAGCGAGTCGAATTCCATTTTCAAGCACTTGAAGGCAGTTACTGGGGTCTGCTCGCCTCCGGGCTTTGCTTTTCTCTGGCACTCCCTGGCGCGATCTCAAGGTCTGTTGTTATTCCAGCTTTCCGAGCTATCATTATCCTTTCCAAACTGTGGTGCCCCCAAATGAACAGCCAGTCCCGGATATGGGCCCTAGACAGGGTGTCTCTCTTAAAGCAATCTAAGACTATTCATCTCTGCCCTGCCAGGGTGTACTATTCCACTCAAACCGATTAGACAGCCTCGTACTTCGACAAGAGAAGCGGTGACGTCTACATGTGCCGACCTTCTTCTCGGACGCTCGGGTGTCCTTCCCAAGCCCGGGTCCAATTCGTTGGAGAGGACTCAAGAGCTGGCAGGCCAAGCCACGGCCCCCTTTCCTTCTTGGCTGGCAGGAGGGAAGCGGAGAGGCCGGAGACAGTGGCCAGAGCTGCCCCCGAAGGAGAGCCCCCATCCTCGTGCCTTTAGCATCTTAGGCAACATCCTTGTCAGGCACCCAGATTATTTCCTGAGAGACGGGATCTGTGCTCCAGAAGCAGAGCCTCTGGCTTTGGAAGGCCTCCAGTGTGCTTGGCAGCTGGAAAAATATTCCCAGGGAACTGGGGAATGAGTGAAGGAGAAGATGGATGCTGTTTTGCAATACAGATGGGAAGAAAGTCAAAGAAAATGCAAGAGGCGGAAGGCCCCGAAAGATAACTTGTGGGGACATCCAGTGAACTGGAAGAGAGGCTAGAAAAGGGAGGAGTAGATGTGAAAAGCCTGATGTGGAATATTGACATTTCCAGGGCTGTGTGGGAGCTCAGAGAGCCAAGTGAGGAGAATTAGCCAAGCAGACTTTCAAAAGCTCAGAGTATTCCTGTTCCTTCGTAACAGAACATTCCTGGAAGTTCCTAAGGGAGGAGGATCCTGGGGGCAGCCCCCACCTTCCTGGGGAGGATGTCCTTGGGGTGACCCACTCTTCTTGGGGCCATTTTGCATCTCCTCATCGATGGGACTGTAAACATGAAAGAATATTTGAGAAGCTAAGAGCCACGGTTATGCCCACAGAGCCTTGGATACTCTGTCCTAGCAGCAATAATATTAACTGGGTTGTTGTCCTTCATTTTTGTGCAGAGGACCAATGACCTCATGAGGTCTCGTCGCGACCTGTGGGTGAATTGGACTGGAGCGAGGCAGAGGGCGTTGCGATTTTTGCTCAAGCACTTTCTCCACAGCATCCTGGTGAGGGAGGTAGTACAGGGAGCCCCGTGTCCTTTTTTTTTCAGAAATGGGAGTACAGAGTGCTCCAGGATCCCTTAGCTGGAAGGGTCAGCAGCTGGCCTCAAATCTAGCTGCCTGCTGACTCCCAGCCAAGCTCTGAGAGAATCAAAGAAGGCCAAAAGCTCCAGATGATTTCGAATTTGTTGAAAAACACGTTAACTTGAGAAGAATCATAACAGATTGTTCTATTTTCTTCCGCGTCCCTTCTGATCTCTTTTCACCCCTTGTATTTTGTTCTGCTGCCCCATCCTTGTTGTGGGGATTGTCTCTGGTTCTGCTTTGATACAATTAAATTTAAAATTCCAGGTTTTTATTTTTCCAGAGTTTATTAATAATCACTAGAAATAAAGGAAGTCAATAGGTAGAGGTTTAAGCCTAATCTAACTGAACTCTGACCACGGGTTTCTCTACATAGCTGGAATAAGAGCGCCTGATGCCCCTATACCACACTCTTACTTTTAGTTCCTGGTCATGTTCCTAGGGCTCCTCCCCTGTGACCTCTGTTTGGAGCATTCAGGTGACATCTAGCCACACAATGAGCTGGGGAGAGGGGGCTCCCTTTACACAGCTTTCTTCAGTCAATTGTATTTCAGAGAAATCTTTCTGCATGTCTTTATGTTCTTCCTTCTTGTCATGATCACATTTAATTGGGTCAATATGCCACCAATTGGAAAAAATATTAATTGCTCATGGGTGGCTGAGCAAATATAATGAAAATGAAAAATCTACCTAAATTCATCTAATTGGTTAATGCCATGCCAATCAAACTGCCCCAAAAGAACTAGAAAAATAAAAAAAAAAATTCATCCAGAAGAAAAAAAGGTCAAGAATATCGAGGGAATCTAAATCACTCTTGATGAGATGAATGCAAATTAAAATAACTCACACCTATCAGATTGGTCAATATGACAAAAAAATGATAATAATATGTGTTGGAGGGATTGTGGAAAAATTGGGACACTGATGCACTGTTGATGGAGTTGTGAATTGATTAATCATTCTAGAGAGCAATTCGGAACTATGTCCCAAGGACCATAAAACAATGCAACCCCTTTGATTCAGCAGTACCACTACTAGATCTGTATCTCAAAGAGATCAAAAAAGGGGGAAAGGACCGACTTGTGCAAAAATACTTATAGCTGTTCTTTTTGAGGTGGCCAAGAATTGGAAACTGACTATATGTCCATCAGTTGGGGAATGGCTGAAGGAATTATGGTCTATGATGGTGATGGAATAGTAATTGTGGTGTAGAAATGATGAGTAGGAAGATTTCCCAAAAATCTGGAAAGACTTATATGAACTGATTCAAAGTGAAGTGAGCAGAACCAGATGAGCATTGTACATAACAGCAGCAATATTTCTTCATGAATAACTGTGAATGATCTAGTAATTCTCAGTAATAAAAACTCTGCCACCAATTGTTCCACTAATTAAATTTGTGGGTGCTTTCCATTCCCCCCATTACTAATAAAGTTACTTTGAACATTTTTGTGCAGCTGGTACCTCAAAATGTAATAGAATCTTTCTATGATGGGCTTGAATTCTTTTTTTTTTTCTCTTGTAAATATAAAACTTTAAAAAGACAAACTAAAAAATACACCTCCAATCCCATTCCAATCATGTAGCCATTCCTTCAAGGGAATCCCTGATCAATTTGATCGGTGAGTCCCCCAAACAATTATGTAATGTAATGTGATAGATAGATAGATAGATAGATAGATAGATAGATAGATAGATAGATAGATAGGTAGGTAGATGGATGGATGGATGGATGGATGGATGGATGGATAGATGGATGGATGGATGGATGGATGGATGGATGGACGGACAGATGGATGGACGGACAGATGGATAGATGGATGGATAGATAGATAGACAGACAGATGGATAGATGATAGACAGATAGACAGGCAGATAGACAGACAGATAGATAGATAGACAGACAGACAGACCGACAGACAGAAAGACAGACAGACAGACAGACAGATAGATAGATAGATAGATAAATGGATGGATGGATGGATAGATGGATAGATAGACAGATAGGTGGACAGACGAATAGACAGACAGACAGACAGACAGATAGATAGATAGATAGATAGACAGATAGACAGAGACAGACAGACGGATAGATAGATAGATAGATAGATAGATAGATAGATAGATAGATGGACAGACAGATAGATGGACAGATGAATAGACAGACAGACAGATAGATAGATGGACAGACAAATAGATGGACAGATGAATAGACAGACAGACAGACAGATAGATAGATAGATAGATAGATAGATAGATAGATAGATAGATAGATAGATAGATGGATGGATGGATGGATGGATGGATAGATAGATAGATAGATAGATAGATAGATAGATAGATAGATAGACAGACAGGTAGATAGATAGGGCACTGACCTTTATCAGCAAAGCATTCTGTACAGAGGCAGGCACAGTTCCTAGCTTGCGGTGCTGTGCAGATGAAGTAATAACTGGCTAATATACGCACGGCGCCTCTGGTGACGTCTACCCTCATCACTAAATGGAACTGGGTTTCTACATCCTGGCCCCTGGCCAGAGAAGGGAATGCAATTGGTGGTGAACATGAGCTTCTGAAGGGCAGGAAATGTCTGTTTCTTTCTCCTGCAGGCATTCTCCCGGCTTAGCACACTTATCTCACTGGGTGGCTGCATAGATGAGATGAGATCAAATGTACTGATCTAAGTAGATACTTGCAAACCTTAAAGCACTATAGAAATTTCTGTATTAATTTATTTGTACATCTGTTGCTTCTTCCCATAAAACGAAAGCCCTTTGAAGGCAGGAAATAGTTTTTGTCTTTATATCCAACCCTGTGCTCAGGACGTAGTAGATGGCCAGCCATAAAAATCTCTGACCTTTTAGTCACTTTTTTTAAAAGTCCAAATTCCAAATGGATTTTTTTAAACCCTTAACCTTTTGTCTTAAAATCAATACTGTCTATCAGTTCTAAGGCAAAAGAATGGTAAGGACTAGGCAATGGGGATTAAGTGACTGGCCCAGGGTCACTCAGTGTCTGAGGTCCTATTTGAACTCAAGCCTTCCATCTCTAGGCCTGGCTCTCTAGCTATTGAGCCACTTAGCCACTTCTCCAAATGTTTCCAGAAGAGCTGAACCAACTCCCAGCTACACCAGCAACTTATCCATTTGGCGACTAGCTTGGTCTTACCTACTTATGTTAATTCTTTATGTATTTTGAATGTTAAACTTTTATCAGAGCCATTTAGTGAGCACTTGCTCCATATTTTATTGAAGCTACATTGATTTTTTTTATGTAAAACTTTAATTATGTACATTGAAAATTGTCTATTTTCATATCAATCTTAATCTCTTTTGTGCTTAAGAATTCTCCTCCTATATCAATAATATGGAAATGGGTCTGGATCAATGACACATGTAAAACCCAGTGGAATAGCGCATCGGCTTTGGGAGGGGGAAGGGGACATGAATCATGGAACCATGGGAAAATATTCTAAATTAATTAATTAAATTAATTTTTCCAAATTAAAAAAAAAGTCAAGAATTCTCCTCTGTGAAGACTGGATTTAGCTATCTCCTGATTTATAACAATGAAGATGCTTATTCTAACAAAATCAGAGATGTCTTGGGAACTTTGCATTACTCCATCCTACTTTGTCTAACAAAATCGGGAATGTCTGTAACCATGCTTGAGGATTGAGTGTTTAGGAGGATGGCCTTTGATGGAGAAATTGACAAATCAGAAACAGCTGACAGACCCCTGGGCTGTCTTAAGTCAAGTTTAGGCTACCATTGGTGCAGAGGAAATGCAGGAAAGTAAGGTGGAATTGTCTAGCTTTTTTCGCGGGGCTTGCTCTCGTTGGTCTCTTTTCCCAGAGAGGCAGCTCTGGCTGGCAGCGTGCTAAGCGTTCTGACATCTTGGCACGGTGGCAGCTATTTGTCTGGGTTTTGGCGGTGAGTTTGCTCTTGAGCTAATTCAGGCTCAGGCATCTTGGTTGAGCCCTCTTGAATCCTTCCTCCTTTACTCTCTAAAACTTTATCTTCCTAGAGCCTCTAATCTTCCCTCTGGCACAAGCCAGGTGGGAGAAATCCTACACTCTTTCCTTCTCCCTTCTTTTTAATTTCTTTCCACTATATTAATTAAATCACCATAAATTTCAAGATGACTTGGGTATTTTTTTATTTGGGATATCCCAGGGTGACCAGTAATTAATATAGTTTAGATCACAATGCTAAAATTATCCTTTACACCTCCAATATCAATAATATGGAAATAGTTTTGGATCAATGACACATGTAAAACCCAGTGGAATTGTGCATCAGCTACAGGAGGAAGGAGGGGACATGAATCATGGAATCATGGAAAAATATTATTAATTAATTTATTAAATAAAATTTTCCAAATAAAAAAAGTCAAGAATTCTTGTCATAACTCTAATTGTGAAACTTCTTCATCACCACTCATTTTTCTGGCATGATATGATCTCTAATATTCAGGTCATTTATCCATTTGGAGTTCATTGTTGTCTGTGGTCTAAACTGAATTTCCACCAAGCTGCCATCCAGTTTTCCCATTGGTTCCTGTGGAACTGGGAGCCCGTTTCCTCACTAGTGTGACAATGGTAAGGATAATTTTTAGGGTTGTGACCTAATCTAAATTAATTTGGTTGCCAGTAAAAATCCCAAATAAAATACCCAAGTCAGTTGGAAATTTATGGTGGTTTTTAATTAATATAGAGGGAAGAAATCAAGGAGAAGAGAGAGGGAAAGGGTATAGGATTTCTCCTGCCTGGCCTGTGTCAGGGGAAGTTCAAAGACCTCTGCCACAAGATCTCTGAAGAAGATTAGAGGCTTTCTAAGAGGATAATGTTTGCAAGGTAAAGAAGAAAGAAATCAGCCTAAACTCCGAGAGAGCTCAGTTAAGATGCCTCATCTGAACTAAACTACTCAGCTTCTCCCAGTACAGTATCAAGGAAAACTCACCACCAAACTGGACAATAGCTGCCACCATGCCAAGATGCTGAAAGGCTCAGCACGCTGCCAGCCAGAGCCACCTCTCCGCAGAAAGAGAATGGAGAGAGGAAGTGACACAAAATATATAGACCACTTTCCCGTGTCTCACATGTACCAATGATAGCTTAAGCTTGACTTAGGGCAGCCGCCCAGGGATCTGTCAGTTGTTTCTGATTTGTCATTTGCTAGCACATGTCTGTCATAGGCCATCCTCCTAAATACTTAATCCTTAAGTATGGGTGTAGACATTCCTGTTTTTGTTAGACTAAGTAGGGTGGAGTAATCTAAAGTTCACACAATCATCCCATGGATGCCTGCCCCCTTTTAGAATTATTAATGAATAGAGATTTCCCCTGCTCTTTGACACCTCTTGGGAATGAAGAGAATTTGCTCAGTGTTTAGTCAGTCCTCCTTCCTCCCTTGTTGCCAACACCAACCACTTGGGCTCAGGAAAGTAGTTTGAAGCTGGAGGTGTGGGGGTCAGTGAAGGGGTGACTCTGGTCTCCCAGAGGACCAAAGCAGCCTGGCAGATGGAAAGGAGAATCCTGGGAATGAGCAGTGGTTGGAGAAGGCTTGAATGGTTATAGGAAAATGATTCTCTTGACATTTGAAGGGCCTTTTGTTCTGTCTGATCAAGCAAAATGTCAACCCAGCTTTCATCTGAGCTCTGTGACGGCGTATCATCTCCTGAGGGAAATTGTGTGCTGTCCAAGGGACAGTCTCCGAGGCAGGATGGAGTTCTGGGTCTAAGCAGAAAGGTGTAGAATTAGAAAAACTTTCCTTAGAAATTTGTTTCTGGCAGCTCTGTGCAGAGAACAGAGTGCAAACATCTTCTCTGGTACTAGGTTGCATTCTTAACCCAGAACCATGACCTGGGCCTGTAGCTAGGACGGTCTGTGTTCTGCCATAAACAAGGAAGTGGGCCTTTCTATCTTGAACCATCAGTCTCATCTAGTCAGTTAGGAAGAAGCATTTACTAAGTGGTGGGCACTGGGCTGAGGGCTGGGGACACGGAGACAAGGAAAAAGAAAGTTAGCAGGGGCAGCTATGCCTCAGTAGATTGAAAACCACATTGAGAAATCAGTGGTCCAGGGTTGCAACATGGCCTCAGAGACTTCCTAGTTTGTGTGACCCTGGATAAGTCATTTATCCCCTATTGCCTAATCTTTACAGTTCATCTGCTATGGAAAGAATACACAGTATTGGTTCTAAGATGGAAGGTAAGAATTTAAAATAATTAAAAAAAGACAGCTCTGGCACTCTAGGAACTGACATTCCAGTGAAGGAAAGCAACACAAACCAGGATATAAAGAAGAGATGGAGAGGAGGTTCCTGGGCAGGGCAGAGGGGCTAAATTCGGAGAATGGAGGAGATCTGGCCTTGGCCCTTCCCAAAATGGAGACTTTGGATGAAAGAGGAGAGTCAAAGCTGGTTAGAAACTTACATTAAACAAACAAACAAACAACAGGAACAAAAAAGATCAGGGCAACTGGACCCATCACTATGGCCTGGCAAACA